>NC_069508.1:29495813-29520813 GCF_027579735.1 Bombina bombina
TGTAAGTATGCTGTCTCGGCAGAAGCAACAGTTATTACTGTATGTAAGTATGCTGTCTCAGTAGAAGCAACAGTTATTACTGTATGTAAGTATGCTGTCTCGGCAGAAGCAACAGTTATTACTGTATGTAAGTATGCTGTCTCGGTAGAAGCAACAGTTATTACTGTATGTAAGTATGCTGTCTCGGTAGAAGCAACAGTTATTACTGTATGTAAGTATGCTGTCTCAGTAGAAGCAACAGTTATTACTGTATGTAAGTATGCTGTCTCAGTAGAAGCAACAGTTATTACTGTATGTAAGTATGCTGTCTCAGTAGAAGCAACAGTTATTACTGTATGTAAGTATGCTGTCTCGGCAGAAGCAACAGTTATTACTGTATGTAAGTATGCTGTCTCGGCAGAAGCAACAGTTATTACTGTATGTAAGTATGCTGTCTCGGCAGAAGCAACAGTTATTACTGTATGTAAGTATGCTGTCTCGGCAGAAGCAACAGTTATTACTGTATGTAAGTATGCTGTCTCGGCAGAAGCAATAGTTATTACTGTATGTAAGTATGCTGTCTCGGTAGAAGCAACAGTTATTACTGTATGTAAGTATGCTGTCTCGGTAGAAGCAACAGTTATTACTGTATGTAAGTATGCTGTCTCGGTAGAAGCAATAGTTATTACTGTATGTAAGTATGCTGTCTCGGTAGAAGCAACAGTTATTACTGTATGTAAGTATGCTGTCTCGGTAGAAGCAACAGTTATTACTGTATGTAAGTATGCTGTCTCGGCAGAAGCAACAGTTATTACTGTATGTAAGTATGCTGTCTCGGCAGAAGCAACAGTTATTACTGTATGTAAGTATGCTGTCTCGGCAGAAGCAACAGTTATTACTGTATGTAAGTATGCTGTCTCGGCAGAAGCAACAGTGCTCACATAAAGTTTTTCTTTTTTTGTATTTAATATTTATATTAGACTTTAGCACCAGGTACCTTTTTGAATCTTTGCATCTTGGGCTCAGTAGGAGACACCAAATAAAATCATCAAACACATAGATTGGCAAGAACCCACATAGATGCACACAGCTAGGCTAAAAACAGAAAGTGAAGAGATATTTACATAATTTGGCCAAATGATAAGCCCAGCAGGGGCCGTACCAATGTCTCTTCCTACCTGGTCCCAAACCTGCAGCCATATATAGTGGTTCCCAACCAAACACTCTGAGATACAAAAAAGGTTTTGTAATCTGCCTCACTACAAAACACGGAGGTGGATTGCACTCTCAAACCGGAATGGGTACACATCCCATGGCTCTGGAAAAACTCACAGCTCTGGCTGATTATTTCTATATTTGCACAATATTCCACTTAGCCAGTCACAATTTTACAAGGTGTTTCAATGCTGTCTGGACCGAATACTACAATACTATGCCTTTATGGGCTGAATCATTTTTGCTTCTCTCTTTATAACCATGAGCCTCCCTGACTTAATATACAACTCCAATACACTATCTTGAGTGCACCTGAGCTTGGGTGGGGTGCATTAACCAATGGAATGTAGTCTTCCTATTTTTCCCCCAAAGGCTTAATTGAAGCATATTATTGTTTTAACAATTTTCAAAGAAAACTGACAAGCCGGTTATAACAAAATAATTAACACAGATATTAATATGATAACTATGTATCTGTGGATTCCTCATAATGAAATATATTTAGAACGAATACACCATTAGAATTATTTTGTATTTGTCATTATAATGTTGCTTCAAATGTTTGTGTGTTGGCTTCTCACTGGAAGTTGATGTTGTGAAAGGTATCTAGCTTGTTTAACCTAAAGAAATGGTATTTCTTTTTTAAGACACGATGAGTCCACGGATCATCTTAATTACTAATGGGATATTCACCTCCTGGTCAGCAGGAGGAGGCAAAGAGCACCACAGCAGAGCTGTTAAATAGCTTCTCCCTTCCCTCCCACCCCAGTCATTCTCTTTGCCTACGTTAGTGCTAGGAAGAGGTAAAGTGATGTGTTAGACTAGATTCTTCAATCAAGAGTTTATTATTTTTAAAGTAGTGCCATAGTGTGCTGCTTTGTTCTAGGGTGTAGCCGTAGTCTATATCAGTCTCTACAGTAGAGCTTTGGTGGCTTTAGAACAATGGGAACTTGTGGGACATAATTCTCACTGCGCCTCCCATACTTTGATGCTGCCCTAAGTTTAATAGCCTAAGTAAGATGACTCAGGTTTTTTTCCTTTCCACAGGACTATGTGAGGGAGAGGACCTCTCAATCCTGCTGAGCTGCCCTGCTGTCGGGCAGAATTCATAGGTAAGTGCTGAATTTGTATTCTGGGTCTGAAATCTCAGATGAGGTGAGGCACTTTATTTAATGGGATATAACTCCTATACATTGAAGGGAGTGAATTCAAGGTGACAGCATTTTATTAGCAGGCACTGGGGCTGAGGAGATTGGTAGCTTATTTTCTATTGGGCTGAGTAAAGGAGACTCTTTGGTCACATATTTTTTGGCTAAGCCACTATATACAAAGTGGTAGCCAAATTTGCCTCCAGATAGGTTCTTGGTTCATTTGCTCCCGGTGGCGTAATGGTTTTTATATTAACTCCATTATCCTACTAAGTTAAGCATCTTAGTTAGGATAATGGCAACCGGGTGCTTGATATTGTAACGCCCACGATGGGCGGAGATTCGGGTGGCGCCATTTTGGGCTGCGCACCTAGTGAGTTAAGGCTGTATCATATCGAGAAGAGAGCCTGATATTGTGACGCCCATGATGGGCGGACCTATGGGTGGCGCCAATTTGGGCTGCGCACTCTAATCTCTAACTCCGTTGTCGGAAACGGAAGGACTCTTTACACTGTAAATAGTGGTCACAGAGATTGCAGCTATGTTCCGGATCATAATGCACTCAGTTATTAGAGCATATGATAGAGTCCCTGCTGATCGCAATCCGTTATGAAACTAGTTGCAATTACCTTTAATCAGTCTCCCCTTTGCAGCAACTGGAATCAAAGAACAATAATTCTAATAAATTCTGCAGTTCCGTTGTTTTTTATGTTATATTGTGTTTTAAGCACAAAAACAAATTAGAGGGGCAGATGGGCACCTCAGCAAGGTTTAGCTGAGGTGTGGTTAACTTCTGCATTACTTGTGTACTATTTTAGTTTGTTCTGCACACAAAAAATAAAAATAAAAAGTTACAGTTTTGAATTTAAAGAGACAGTACATTTTTTTATCTGTTCATTTTTATTAAAAGAATTTCAACTGTTTATTGTTTATTTCATCCTTTGTGACTTAGGATGGAACAAGAGCACACAAAAAATGAGTTACTTTTTAAAAATTAAAGAGACAGTAAAAAAATTTATGTGTCAATTTTTATTAAAAAATTTCACTCTTTTCTAAACCTACTCCTTCTAAGGCGTTTGCTGTTTAGGAGTCTGTTGACTATGGTCAATCTCTGCCACAAATTTCTCCTATAGTGTTCCACAAAATGTTATGGCCCACATGCAGTGCCCTGCTTTTCCTTTTACACTCCACCTGGAGTTACTCTGCATTTCATGCATTATATGTTTTCCTACGTGGAAGGAAACATTACTAGAGGAATTATTTTCAATCATTTAAAGGGTGATTGATACAGTAGTTGCTATTCTGAATGGTTCTTCCCTGTTACCTGAAAGAGGAAGATACTTCTGGATTACCTGAGAGAGAATTCTCAGACTCAAATGAATAATATCTTTATTTGATCTTGAGGTTGTTTTTCTTTCAGTTTTTTTTTTTTTAGCTTAAACACCTCCATTTGTTGCTTTAGGAGGTTTTAGCTACCCTGGGCGACTCCGACACTTCCGAAGTAATCTATCCTAGCGTGCCCAGTAAATTATAAGGAATGGAAGAGACCACAATCCCTATATTTAAAAAGATGTTTCCCAGATGTACAATCATTTTGTCAGGCCTTGGTCAAGATCAGGCCTGTGTTCAATTCAGTACTCCTCCATGGAGTCTGAATTTAGTTCTCAGAGTTTTTCAAGGGACTCTGTTTGAGCCTATGCTTTCCTTAGATATTAAGTTGTTATCTTGGAAAGTTTTATTTCTTGTTGCTATTTCTTCTGCTTGGAGAGTGTTGGAGCTCTCGGCATTTCAGTATAAGTCACCTTATTTTATTTTCCATTCAGATAAGGTAGTTTTACGTACTAAATTAGGATTCTTCCTAAGGTTGTCTCTGATCGGAACATAAATCAGGAGATTGTTGTTCTTTTCTTGTATTCTAATCCTTCTTCTCAGAAGGAAAGACCTCTGCAAACTTTGGACGTGGTTCGTGCTTTAAAGTTTTACCTGCAGGCAACTAAGGACTTTTAAGGTTGTCAGTCTTCTTTGTGGTTTTCAAATATCAATTGCCTTAGGCAATTGCAAGAATGTACTTGTGTAGCACTCACCAGCAATTGATCTATTTTGGTCCAATGCTACCTTAGGTAAAGAAGCCCAAAGAGGGGCGATTAAAACTTAACTTTTATTTTGTTAGTTAAAATCTTTACAACACATTAAAATCCACAAACAGTGTGGGGTGAGGGAATGTTGTTCCAAAAAGGAATAGACCATTAGTACATTTTTGGTAAATCCAAGGGAAAGTACCCTCACTAATATGGGGTGCTACAATATACCTCGGGTGTCACCCTTTTATATGTAGGGTCCTGAGTTATATCTCAGGTGTAGCTAATCCCCCAATAGTTGTGTGTAGTCCGCAATGTGGGGAGTGTGATTACTAGTTCTGGTTTGTGTTTTATTTCGGTTTTTATTTTAGAACCCAAAATGTAACGGTCCCGTACAGTTCTTTGCCACTCCTTTGTTGAAGGATAGGATAGAATTATCACCAGACTGGCTGTGCTAAGGAGTCTATCAGCGGCTTAGTGATGAATTGGATGGATATGCTTATATTGTGGAGATTATAACTGGGGGGTGACAATATAGCACGTTATTGTAGAGAAATTGTTTAACCCACTTATCTACGAGGGTTAGGAGGTATTCTCCTGTTTATATGTGGAATCAGGTTGATCGTGCTACAGTATTGATCTGATATTACAGATATTCTTAACTGTTGTATAGATAGCCCTGTGGGGTAATTAGAATTATTTATAGTTATCAACATATGTTATTATAATTCCATATAGAGAGCTAAATATACCTATACGTTAAATACGCTGTCAATTTGTACTGAATATCTGTTATAGTGTGCGGTGCTTCTACTCGTTTTGTGATACTTGGTATATAGAGAGCCTGAATGGCGAAAATGAGCGGAGCTTAACTGTCAAAGGACAGTAATAGTATTCAGAAAAAATTTAGTTTCCTGTAGGTCAGAATAGCTGGTTTCTAAACCGGTGATATCAAAACCTGCCCCTGCTTGATTATCTATATATAGGTTTTCTTAGTATTGCGGATGCACCTTTAAATTCCTTATCGTAAAGTAGGACTTATCAGTATACTACATCAGTCATTACTGTATATATTAACCCCCCGTTTTTTTCGGGTTTTGCTCCCCAATATACTATGTAAATGAGATTAGTTTAGCCGGAAGTTTTCAGTAGTCAGCGTTAATGTAGTGGCTAAACAATTATAATAATCTAGATGGTAAGATTCGAGTTGCCGTTTGGCCTTCCCAGCTTATAGTATAAACACACAAATATCAATCCCTTACCATTCAGGGTTGTAGTACCCTCTAACCGTAATATATTAATTTCGTTTTGTCTATTTTTGCGGTAGTGATTAGTAAAGTACTAATACTGGCTATTGACAGCTTGTCTGGCTAGAGGATCTCAAGTTCACACACGGTTCACACATGTACCATTTTAAATTATTTTTCTAATTAAACATTCATACACCAGGTCACACTGTTTGAAAAGTTTAAAAAGGAGAAAAGTTCTCCAGCTGCCCTGACATGTTTCGCCACAAAGGCTTTGTCAAAGGTTCTTTGTGGTTTTCTCAAGAAAAACGAAAAGGGACAGAAATCTCAGGCTACTTCTTTCTCCAACATAGGTGTGTCCGGTCCACGGCGTCATCCTTACTTGTGGGATATTCTCTTCCCCAACAGGAAATGGCAAAGAGCCCAGCAAAGCTGGTCACATGATCCCTCCTAGGCTCCGCCTTCCCCAGTCATTCTCTTTGCCGTTGTACAGGCAACATCTCCACGGAGATGGCTTAGAGTTTTTTGGTGTTTAACTGTAGTTTTTATTATTCAATCAAGAGTTTGTTATTTTAAAATAGTGCTGGTATGTACTATTTACTCTGAAACAGAAAGGTGATGAAGATTTCTGTTTGTAAGAGGAAAATGATTTTAGCAACCGTTACTAAAATCGATGGCTGTTTCCACACAGGACTGTTGAGAGGAATTAACTTCAGTTGGGGGAAACAGTGAGCAGACTTTTGCTGCTTGAGGTATGACACATTTCTAACAAGACGATGTAATGCTGGAAGCTGTCATTTTCCCTTTGGGATCCGGTAAGCCATTTTTATTACATAAGAAAAAAAAGGGCTTCACAAGGGCTTTTAAGACTGTAGACATTTTCTGGGCTAAAACGATTGATATATAAACATATTTTAATACTTCATAGCTTTGAGGAATTATTTTATTCTTGGGGATTATGTAAAATAACCGGCAGGCACTGTATTGGACACCTTATCCTCTAGGGGCTTTCCCTAATCATAGGCAGAGCCTCATTTTCGCGCCTCTATTGCGCACTTGTTTTTGGGAAGCATGACATGCAGATGCATGTGTGAGGAGCTCTGATACACAGAAAAGACTTTCTGAAGGCGTCATTTGGTATCGTATTCCCCTTTGGGCTTGGTTGGGTCTCAGCAAAGCAGATACCAGGGACTGTAAAGGGGTTAAATATAAAAACGGCTCCGGTTCCGTTATTTTAAGAGTTAAAGCTTTCAAATTTGGTGTGCAATACTTTTAAGGCTTTAAGACACTGTGGTGAAATTTTGGTGAATTTTGAACAATTCCTTCATACTTTTTCACATTTGCAGTAATAAAGTGTGTTCAGTTTAAAATTTAAAGTGACAGTAACGGTTTTATTTTAAAACGTTTTTTGTACTTTGTTATCAAGTTTATGCCTGTTTAACATGTCTGAACTACCAGATAGACTGTGTTCTGTATGTGGGGAAGCCAAGGTTCCTTCTCATTTAAATAGATGTGATTTATGTGACACAAAATTTAGAGAAAATGATGCCCAAGATGATTCCTCAAGTGAGGGGAGTAAGCATGGTACTGCATCATCCCCTCCTTCGTCTACACCAGTCTTGCCCACACAGGAGGCCCCTAGTACATCTAGTGCGCCAATACTCCTTACTATGCAACAATTAACGGCTGTAATGGATAATTCTATCAAAAACATTTTAGCCAAAATGCCCACTTATCAGCGAAAGCGCGACTGCTCTGTTTTAGAAAATACTGAAGAGCATGAGGACGCTGATGATATTGGTTCTGAAGTGCCCCTACACCAGTCTGAGGGGGCCAGGGAGGTTTTGTCTGAGGGAGAAATTTCAGATTCAGGGAAAATTTCTCAACAAGCTGAACCTGATGTGATTACATTTAAATTTAAATTGGAACATCTCCGCGCCCTGCTTAAGGAGGTGTTATCTACTCTGGATGATTGTGAGAATTTGGTCATTCCAGAGAAATTATGTAAAATGGACAAGTTCCTAGAGGTCCCGGGGCCCCCCGAAGCTTTTCCTATACCCAAGCGGGTGGCGGACATTGTAAATAAAGAATGGGAAAGGCCCGGCATACCTTTCGTCCCTCCCCCTATATTTAAGAAATTGTTTCCTATGGTCGACCCCAGAAAGGACTTATGGCAGACAGTCCCCAAGGTCGAGGGGGCGGTTTCTACTCTAAACAAACGCACCACTATACCCATAGAAGATAGTTGTGCTTTCAAAGATCCTATGGATAAAAAGTTAGAGGGTTTGCTTAAAAAGATGTTTGTTCAGCAAGGTTACCTTCTACAACCAATTTCATGCATTGTTCCTATCACTACAGCAGCGTGTTTCTGGTTCGATGAACTAGAAAAGGCGCTCAA
The DNA here is from genome assembly GCF_027579735.1 of Bombina bombina. NCBI lineage: Eukaryota > Metazoa > Chordata > Amphibia > Anura > Bombinatoridae > Bombina > Bombina bombina. The sequence goes on from NC_069508.1 coordinate 29,503,879, forward strand.
TAAAGATTCTTCTTATGAGGAGATTTTGGACAGAATTCATGCTCTCAAATTGGCTAACTCTTTCACCCTAGACGCCACTTTGCAATTGGCTAGATTAGCGGCGAAAAATTCTGGGTTTGCTATTGTGGCGCGCAGAGCGCTTTGGCTAAAATCTTGGTCAGCGGATGCGTCTTCCAAGAACAAATTGCTTAACATTCCTTTCAAGGGGAAAACGCTGTTTGGCCCTGACTTGAAAGAGATTATTTCTGATATCACTGGGGGCAAGGGCCACGCCCTTCCTCAGGATAGGTCTTTCAAGGCCAAAAATAAACCTAATTTTCGTCCCTTTCGCAGAAACGGACCAGCCCCAAGTGCTACGTCCTCTAAGCAAGAGGGTAATACTTCTCAAGCCAAACCAACCTGGAGGCCAATGCAAGGCTGGAACAAAGGAAAGCAGGCCAAGAAACCTGCCACTGCTACCAAGACAGCATGAGATGTTGGCCCCCGATCCGGGACCGGATCTGGTGGGGGGCAGACTCTCTCTCTTCGCTCAGGCTTGGGCAAGAGATGTTCTGGATCCTTGGGCGCTAGAAATAGTCTCCCAAGGTTATCTTCTGGAATTCAAGGGGCTTCCCCCAAGGGGGAGGTTCCACAGGTCTCAATTGTCTTCAGACCACATAAAAAAACAGGCATTCTTACATTGTGTAGAAGACCTGTTAAAAATGGGAGTGATTCATCCTGTTCCATTAGGAGAACAAGGGATGGGGTTCTACTCCAATCTGTTCGTAGTTCCCAAAAAAGAGGGAACATTCAGACCAATCTTAGATCTCAAGATCCTAAACAAGTTTCTCAAGGTTCCATCGTTCAAAATGGAAACCATTCGAACAATTCTTCCTTCCATCCAGGAAGGTCAATTCATGACCACGATGGATTTAAAGGATGCGTATCTACATATTCCTATCCACAAGGAACATCATCGGTTCCTAAGGTTCGCATTTCTGGACAAGCATTACCAGTTTGTGGCACTTCCGTTCGGATTAGCCACTGCTCCAAGAATTTTCACAAAGGTACTAGGGTCCCTTCTAGCGGTGCTAAGACCAAGGGGCATTGCAGTAGTACCTTACTTGGACGACATTCTGATTCAAGCGTCGTCCCTTCCACAAGCAAAGGCTCACACGGACATTGTCATGGCCTTTCTCAGATCTCACGGGTGGAAAGTGAACGTAGAAAAAAGTTCTCTATCTCCGTCAACAAGGGTTCCCTTCTTGGGAACAATAATAGACTCCTTAGAAATGAGGATTTTTCTGACAGAGGCCAGAAAATCAAAACTTCTAAACTCTTGTCAAGTACTTCATTCTGTTCCTCTTCCTTCCATAGCGCAGTGCATGGAAGTAATAGGTTTGATGGTAGCGGCAATGGACATAGTTCCTTTTGCGCGAATTCATCTAAGACCATTACAACTGTGCATGCTCAGTCAGTGGAATGGGGATTATACAGACTTGTCTCCGACGATACAAGTAGATCAGAGAACCAGAGATTCACTCCGTTGGTGGCTGTCCCTGGACAACCTGTCACAGGGGATGAGCTTCCGCAGACCAGAGTGGGTCATTGTCACGACCGACGCCAGTCTGGTGGGCTGGGGCGCGGTCTGGGGACCCCTGAAAGCTCAGGGTCTTTGGTCTCGGGAAGAATCTCTTCTCCCGATAAATATTCTGGAACTGAGAGCGATATTCAATGCTCTCAAGGCTTGGCCTCAGCTAGCAAAGGCCAAATTCATACGGTTTCAATCAGACAACATGACGACTGTTGCGTACATCAACCATCAGGGGGGAACAAGGAGTTCCCTGGCGATGGAAGAAGTGACCAAAATCATTCAATGGGCGGAGACTCACTCCTGCCACTTGTCTGCAATCCACATCCCAGGAGTGGAAAATTGGGAAGCGGATTTTCTGAGTCGTCAGACATTTCATCCGGGGGAGTGGGAACTCCATCCGGAAATCTTTGCCCAAATTACTCAGTTGTGGGGCATTCCAGACATGGATCTGATGGCCTCTCATCAGAACTTCAAGGTTCCTTGCTACGGGTCCAGATCCAGGGATCCCAAGGCGACTCTAGTAGATGCACTAGTAGCACCTTGGACCTTCAAACTAGCTTATGTATTCCCGCCGTTTCCTCTCATCCCCAGGCTGGTAGCCAGGATCAATCAGGAGAGGGCATCGGTGATCTTGATAGCTCCTGCGTGGCCACGCAGGACTTGGTATGCAGACCTGGTGAATATGTCATCGGCTCCACCATGGAAGCTACCTTTGAGACGGGACCTTCTTGTTCAAGGTCCGTTCGAACATCCGAATCTGGTCTCACTCCAACTGACTGCCTGGAGATTGAACGCTTGATCTTATCAAAGCGAGGGTTCTCAGATTCTGTCATTGATACTCTTGTTCAGGCCAGAAAGCCTGTAACTAGAAAAATCTACCACAAAATATGGAAAAAATATATCTGTTGGTGTGAATCTAAAGGATTCCCTTGGGACAAGATAAAAATTCCTAAGATTCTATCCTTTCTTCAAGAAGGTTTGCAGAAAGGATTATCTGCAAGTTCTTTGAAGGGACAGATTTCTGCTTTATCTGTGTTACTTCACAAAAAGCTGGCAGCTGTGCCAGATGTTCAAGCCTTTGTTCAGGCTCTGGTTAGAATCAAGCCTGTTTACAAACCTTTGACTCCTCCTTGGAGTCTCAATTTAGTTCTTTCCGTTCTTCAGGGGGTTCAGTTTGAACCCTTACATTCCGTTGATATTAAGTTATTATCTTGGAAAGTTCTGTTTTTGGTTGCAATTTCTTCTGCTAGAAGAGTTTCAGAATTATCTGCTCTGCAGTGTTCTCCTCCTTATCTGGTGTTCCATGCAGATAAGGTGGTTTTGCGTACTAAACCTGGTTTTCTTCCGAAAGTTGTTTCTAACAAAAACATTAACCAGGAGATAGTCGTGCCTTCTTTGTGTCCGAATCCAGTTTCAAAGAAGGAACGTTTGTTGCACAATTTGGATGTAGTTCGTGCTTTAAAATTCTATTTAGATGCTACAAAGGATTTTAGACAAACATCTTCCTTGTTTGTTGTTTATTCTGGTAAAAGGAGAGGTCAAAAAGCAACTTCTACCTCTCTCTCCTTTTGGCTTAAAAGCATCATCAGATTGGCTTACGAGACTGCCTGACGGCAGCCTCCTGAAAGAATCACAGCTCATTCCACTAGGGCTGTGGCTTCCACATGGGCCTTCAAGAACGAGGCTTCTGTTGATCAGATATGTAAGGCAGCGACTTGGTCTTCACTGCACACTTTTACTAAATTTTACAAATTTGATACTTTTGCTTCTTCTGAGGCTATTTTTGGGAGAAAGGTTTTGCAAGCCGTGGTGCCTTCCATATAGGTGACCTGATTTGCTCCCTCCCTTCATCCGTGTCCTAAAGCTTTGGTATTGGTTCCCACAAGTAAGGATGACGCCGTGGACCGGACACACCTATGTTGGAGAAAACAGAATTTATGTTTACCTGATAAATTACTTTCTCCAACGGTGTGTCCGGTCCACGGCCCGCCCTGGTTTTTTAATCAGGTCTGATGATTTATTTTCTTTAACTACAGTCACCACGGTATCATATGATTTCTCCTATGCAAATATTCCTCCTTTACGTCGGTCGAATGACTGGGGAAGGCGGAGCCTAGGAGGGATCATGTGACCAGCTTTGCTGGGCTCTTTGCCATTTCCTGTTGGGGAAGAGAATATCCCACAAGTAAGGATGACGCCGTGGACCGGACACACCGTTGGAGAAAGTAATTTATCATGTAAACATAAATTCTGTTTTCTTTTTGGTTGTAGAGTATCATACGTTTTGCATATGAGACTGCTGAAAAGCAGCCTCCCGGGACAGTTATGGCTCATTCCACGAGAGCTGTTGCTTTCTCATGGGAGTTCAAAAATTAAGCTTCTGTGGATCAGACTTGCAAGGCTGCAACTTGGTCCTCTCTTCACTCTTTTTCAAAGTTCTACAAATTTGACTTTTTTGCCTCGGCTGAGGCCACTTTTGGGAGAAAGATTTTTTTAGGCAGTGGTGCCTTTCGTTTAGGTTCCCTGTCTTGTCCTTCCCGTATCATCTGTGTACTCTAGCTTGGGTATTGAATCCCATTAGTAAATAAGATGATCCATGGACTCATCGTATCTTAAAAAAGAAAAGAAAATGTATGCTTACCTGATAAATGTATTTCTTTTTTGACACGATAAGTCCACGGCTCGCCCTGTTCTTTTAGACAGGTTGTGGGTTATTGTAAACTTCAGACACCTCTGCACCTTGGTTTTTCCTTTCTCTTCCTAATTTCGGTCGAATGACTGGAGTGGGAGGGAAGGGAGGAGCTATTTAACAGCTCTGCTGTGGTGCTCTTTGCCTCCTCCTGCTGACCAGGAGGTGAATATCCCATTAGTAATTAAGATGATCCGTGGACTCATCGTGTCAAAAAAGAAATACATTTATCAGGTAAGCATAAATTTTCTTTTCTTCCAGGGCTAGTCTCTGTAATATATTCTGTCCACATGGGGGTTTGTTGGAACAATTTCAGACCTTCAGTTCCGGGCAATCAGTTTAGTAAATATTGTACCAGTTTTAGGTGTGTAGGTAGATATGGATAGGTGTAGGTAGAAAGGCATAGGCAGATAGGTATAGGTAGATATGGATAGTTGTAGGTAGAAAGGCATAGGTGGATAGGTGTAGGTAGATATGGATAGGTGTAGGTAGAAAGGCATAGGTGTAGGTAGATATGGATAGGTGTAGGTAGAAAGGCATAGGCAGATAGGTGTAGGTAGATATGGATAGGTGTAGGTAGAAAGGCATAAGCAGGTAGACGTGGATAGGTGTAGGTAGAAAGGCATAGGCAGATAGGTGTAGGTAGATATGGATAGGTGTAGGTAGAAAGGCATAGGCAGGTAGATGTGGATAGGTTTAGGTAGAAAGGCATAGGCAGATATGGATAGGTGTAGGTAGAAAAGCATAGGCAGGTAGGTGTAGGTAGATATGGATAGGTGTAGGTAGAAAGGCATAGGCAGGTAGATGTGGATAGGTTTAGGTAGAAAGGCATAGGCAGATATGGATAGGTGTAGGTAGAAAAGCATAGGCAGGTAGGTGTAGGTAGATATGGATAGGTTTGGGTAGAAAGACATAGGCAGATAGGTGTAGGTAGATATGGATAGGTGTAGGTAGAAAGGCATAGGCAGGTAGATATGGATGGGTTTAGGTAGAAAGTCATAGGCAGATAGGCGTAGGTAGAAAGGCATAGGCAGGTAGGCGTAGGTAGAAAGGCATAGGCAGGTAGGTGTAGGTAGAAAGGCATAGGCAGGTAGGTGTAGGTAGAAAGGCATAGGCAGGTAGGTGTAGGTAGAAAGGCATAGGCAGGTAGGTGTAGGTAGAAAGGCATAGGCAGGTAGGTGTAGGTAGAAAGGCATAGGCAGGTAGGTGTAGGTAGAAAGGCATAGGCAGGTAGGTGTAGGTAGAAAGGCATAGGCAGGTAGGTGTAGGTAGAAAGGCATAGGCAGGTAGGTGTAGGTAGAAAGGCATAGGCAGGTAGGTGTAGGTAGAAAGGCATAGGCAGGTAGGTGTAGGTAGAAAGGCATAGGCAGGTAGGTGTAGGTAGAAAGGCATAGGCAGGTAGGTGTAGGTAGAAAGGCATAGGCAGGTAGGTGTAGGTAGAAAGGCATAGGCAGGTAGGTGTAGGTAGATATTGATAGATTTAAAATAATCTTTCTGATGCTTTCTAACCTGGTAGCTATGGAATACTATTGTATGCCTGTTGTTATTTGTAAATTAAAACTGGAACTGCCAAACTTTTCTTGTATTATTCATTTTAACCCTAAATTTGCATTCCAGATTTGGAATTAAAAAGAAACCAATTTATATAAATATCATCCGGGATCCTATTGAGCGCCTTGTTTCCTACTACTACTTCCTGCGCTTTGGGGATGACTATCGGCCTGGGTTACGGAGGAGAAAACAAGGGGACAAAAAGGTACAATAGACCATTCATTTGAGTCTTGTATATTGGGCTAAATGGCAGATAGCGAGAGTAAAATTCACTAACATTGTGCTGTATGCTATCCTTAAAGGGATAGGAAGTCAAAATTAAATTTGCATGATTCAGATAGGGCAAATAATTGTAAGATACTTTTAAATTTACTTCTATTTTCAAATGTGCTTCGTTCTCTTGGTATCCCTTGTTGAAAACAAATACGCATGTATTCTACACTAGTGGGAGCTAGCTGCTGATTGGTGCCTGCACACATTTGTCTCTTGTGATTGGCTAACTAGATGTGTTCAGCTTCCTGTCAGTAGTGCAATGCTGTTCCTTCAGCAAAGGATAACAAGAGAATGAAGCACATTTGATAATAAAAGTAAATTTTAAAGTTATTTAAAATTGTATGCTTTATCCTTTTTGGGGTTTCCTGTACGTTTAAATAGTAGAAGAGATCATATGTTACTTATTTTTATAAGGAAATGGAACCGGTGACAAGACATCTCGTGTACCATTCTCACGCACGTTATTTTAATGCGGTTCTGTTGATTTGGGAAAGAAATGGACAATGACAACTAATATGTCAAATATTTTCACAAATTAAAGGGACATGAAACCCAAAATGTTTTTCATGATTTAGGCAGAACATACAATTTTAAACAACTTTTCAATTTACTTTTATTATCAAATTTGCTTCATTCTGTTGTTATCATTTGTTGAATGAACAGCAGTGCACTTCTGGTTTCTAACAGAACACATGGGAGAGCCAATGACAATCGGTATAGATATATGCAGCCACCAATCAGCAGCTAGAACCTAGGTTCTTTGCTGCTCCTGAGCTTACCTAGATAAATGTTTCAGCAAAGGATACCTAGAGAAGGAAGCAAATTAAATAATAGAAATAAATTGGAAAGTTGTTTAAAATGGTATTCTCTGTCTAAATCAGGAAAGAAAAAAATGTGGGTTTCATGTCCCTTTTTAATATGAAAAACAAACTAGAGGACATTAATTTTTATAAGTAAATTACAATGGATCTCTTATTTCTTAAAGGTACAGTAAAGTGACAAAGATTTTTATTCAGACAGATCATGTCATTTTAAACAACCTTCCACTTCTTTGCTGCTCTTGAGTTTTCCCAGATAAACATTTTTTTGTAAAATGTACTTCTTTAACTTTGTGTCATTTCTTGGAGAGTATACCTGAGTATGCTCAGGAAGCAGCAAGGCACTACTGGGAACTAGTTGAACACATCCAGTGAGCCAATGACAAGATGCATGTGTGTAGCCTCCAATCAACAACTACCTCGCAGTAGTGCCTTGCTATTCCTGAGCCTACCTACGTGCACTCTTCAGCAAATGATACCAAGAGAACAAAGTAAAGTTGATACCTGAATAATTAAAATTCTGTCTGAATCATGAAAGTTTAGTTTTCACTTTACTTTTCCCTTAAAGGGACAGTAAAGTCATGATTTAGACAGATCATTCAAGTTTAAACAACTTTCCAGTTTCCTTCTACTATTTAATTTGCTTTCTTCTCTTGGTATCCTTTGCTGAAAGGTTTATTTAGGAAAGCTCAGGAGCAACAGAGAACCTAGGTTCTAGCTGCTGATTGGTGGCTGCATATTTATACTGATTGTCATTGGCTCACCCATGTTTTCAGCTAGAAATCAGTAGTGCATTGCTGCTCCTTCAACAAACGATACCAAGAGAATAAAACAAATTTGATAATAGAAATAAACTGGAAAGTTGTTTAAAATTCTATGTTCTACCTAAATCATGAAATAAAAATGTTGGGTTTGGTGTCCCTTTAATGTCAGCATTTTTCCCTACAAGTTTATTATACATGATACGTGAGACAGGCGTTTATATCTCACAGTGCGTCTTTATCTGTCTTCCAGACCTTTGATGAATGTGTAGCAGCAGGGGGCTCTGACTGCGCTCCGGAGAAACTATGGCTCCAGATTCCGTTCTTCTGTGGCCACAGCTCAGAATGCTGGTAGGAAAATAAAGCGAATTTGCCTTCTTATTTGGGCCCTTTTATTTCTGCATTATGCCGTTTAAAGTTAAAATTAACCTTTAATAATGTAAAGTATGCATTAAAAAAATCTTATCAAATTTGTTTTCATTCTCTTTGTATCCTACTTAGGTAGACTCATAGGAGTTCAGGAGAGTGCACATGCGTTTAGCATTTTATTGCAACAGTGTATAACATTTCAAGTGCATCACACCTCATACATGTAGAGAGGTTGTTTAGTTGTTAGTCTGACAGAAGCATTTATCTGTAAAATAAACCGTTGTAAAAATAAAGCTGCTCATTCTCGCAGGAGTGTGCACGGTCTTATGTACACACTGTCAGAGGTACCACTGAGTACGTGCAAGAGTACAAAGCTCATACGAGTCTGGGATTGGCTGACATATGTCACGTGATATAAGGGACAGAGAAATTAAATGAAACTTTGCAATTTTATCAGAAAAAAATTGCACTGTTATTAGGACGACTCCTAAATAGGAATTTAAGTCTCCAAAAGGGGTTAAACACACAGGTGAACACAGTTATGTACGGTAATTTTGAACTACCCCAATAGGAAAGATATATTTTTTTTTAAAACTATTTTTTTATTTGTTTCCTTTTTATTTGTTGTTTAATACAACGATCTAAGTAAACAAATCTGGCAGGTAACCCCCCAAAAAAACAAACAAACACACACGTTTTCTAGAAAATATATAATGCTATTGTTAAATGTCACATTTGTTAGTAAAATAACGTGTATTAAGATCATCAGCCGCGTCCTAGAAATTAAAATGTTATAGCTCTAGTTCCTATGTTCCTCAATGGGTCGATGAATCACAGCATAAAAGTGCAGAGCAGAGAACTTCAATTAATCAGGCTAAGACTGCACGGAATAAAATCTGTCTTTTTCTGAGTTGGGAATTTACTAATTAGCTGCAACTCACTGTAAACAGACAGCGGGATATTGAGTAAAAGTGTTAAAACTTCATTAAATATTTATGAGAAGATCAAGTGCTCATTAGGCCTCTAATAAGTAGAAAGATTTCACCCCTCCTCCCAGTACCCCCCCCGGCACCCTGCTATCCAGCTGTGTGCCGCGCTACTGAAGCACAGACTGATTCATAAACAGCTGAACATTAAACACTTCTTGCTTCTGTCTAAAAAGTCTACTTTATTTCATGCTCCCTAGAGTGACCAAAAAGCAAAGTCTGTAACCTGCAAGTGCTGTAAATCACACGGACGGTTTTGGCAATTTGCAGCAGTTTGGCAGCCGTGGTTAAAGAATTTAAAGTATTTCTACGGAGTGTGGGACAAGTACAATTTTTACACAGACTCAAGAAGTGTTCAGCTGTTTATGAAATAACCGGTATTACAGTTGCATTCCACAAAAAAAACAAATTATCTTTTTATTTTTTTAAATTTCCTTTTCATGAAGAAATGTCATAATCTCATTATTGCTATATATGAAGTTACAGTGTACTCGGGTAAGCAGCTATTGTGTTCAAAGCAGCCGCAGGAATGCCCTTTTAAATGGGATGGGCTCTCACTTTTTTTGTGTGTGACAATTATCCTTTTAGGAACGTGGGGAGTAAATGGGCCCTGGACCAAGCCAAGTACAACCTGGTTAATGAATACTTTCTTGTGGGCGTCACAGAGGAACTGGAAGACTTCATTATGTTGCTAGAAGCAGCCTTACCGCGTTTCTTTAAGGGCGCTACAGAGCTTTATCGTTCAGGTATTCCATGTGCATATGTTTTGTGCAGACAGTTGTGTTGTAATGGTTAGCTGGTTCCTTTACATGTTAAAGAGACACTTAGGTGCTACTGTTTGTAATACTCGTATTTCAAAATGTTTAAAACCATAATTATGTATGTAAGTCCAGGATCTATTTAAAGGGATAGTAAAGTCAAAATGAAAACTTAATGATTCAGACAGAACATACAAATTTAACCGATTCAATCGCTACATGTAGGCGCATGATGGTAGCTCAGTTGGTAAATGCCCTGACTACAAAAAAAGCCTGTTTAAAAGATCCAAGGTCACAGGTTCAAATCCCGGCAGTGCTGACTCAGCCCTTCATCCTTCCGAGGTCGATAAAATGAGTACCATTAAATTGGGTAATAATAACAACTATTACTATTCAGCTGCCGATTTGGTTAATTCCGAGAGCGAGCGCTGAAAGTGCTTTGAGTCCCACTGGGAGAGACGCTATATAAATACTAGTTATTATTATTACTAGTTATTATGATGAGCTATGTTCGTCATGCAGAGAGATAGCCAATCAAACGCTGTGGGCGACACTCCCAGGCTTCATGGGAGTGTCAGTGACATCAGCACATACGCACGTCACAAAGGGGACTGAACCAGGAAGGTTAGTGTAGCTGCAAGGGGAGCTGGATCAGGTTCTTCAAACCCCTCAAACGTCAGCAGCTTCAAACCTTATTTCCTTCCATAAGGCAGGGAGAGTCCACAACTTCATTCCTTACTGTTGGGAAATACAACACCTGGCCACCAAGAGTAGGCACACACCCCAGCCAAAGGCTTAAATATCTTCCCGACTTCCCCTTTCCCCAGTCGTTCTTTGCCTTTCGTCATTATAGGGGGTAGCAGAGAAGTGGCTGTAGATTTTATTTTTTATATATAGTTTCACACCTCCTCATAGTGTGTCATAAAGCCAGTGTCTTGATTCAAGCCAAAAGGTCAAAAGGTATTTAATTGTCAATTCCCATTCATCTGTAATAGTCTGACTCCAGATATTCCTGAACTGCAACAGACGTGCCCCCTGCCTGGTCCAATCATTAGGTCTTGGTATTTTGAGTAGGCCCAAACTTTCCTCTGACCTTTCCTCTGGAAACTGCAGCTTGCTTCCATGCTTTGGAACAAAAAAAGTATCTAGAAGAACTTCTTGCAGTTTTAGCCTGAAATCTCTGACTAGCAAAAAACACTGTAGATTTCCTCACCATAGCTGTTTGAGGCAAAAAATAAAGTTTCCCCCAGTTTTCTTTGCAATCAGGTCATCAATCTGCTTTCTAATCTGGATGGCTCAAACCTGGAGAAACCTGAAGAACCTGGATGGTTTAAAAGGCAGGTTCAATAAATTAAGTTTAGATTCTGCATCTACCTCCCAATGCTTCAGCCATAGAGGGTCTTGCCAAATTAGAAACCGCCATACATCTAGCATTAGGGAGAAAAAAAAATCCTTCATAACCTGTAAATAGACTTTAAGAAGCTCCTGCATGTCTGTAATAAATGAAGCACAGGCCTGTGAATTAGTAGAAGCAACCACATTAGTTTCAAAATAAGATGGCCCATTCTCTGCAGCTTTGGTAGTAGAAAGCATAGCCCTTATGGAAAAGAAACAGTTACATTTAAATGCTCTTTTTCCTAACATCTTTAAAAGAACCTTAATCGGAAACCAAAATAGCCCCTGTCTCAGGTAATCCATTTACTGTCATCTTTGGTGGAGCATCTCCTATAGTGGCTAAAGCCAAAAAGTGACTCAGGGCAAACCCTTGACCGAACCGTGTTGGATAGAAATCAAGACAGATTCCAGCAGCCATAGCTGGGGTGCAATTTGTCACCAAGTACAAGGCAGGTGGTCATGTCAGGATTCAGTTCTTCCAGCAAACATTTTAGAACTAAAGGCAGTTTCTCAAGCACTCCAGGCCTTTTAGAGTTTCATTCAGAATCAGTGTGTGAAAATCCTTTCAGACAACAGAACCGCAGTGGACTGTATCAGATTTTAGGGAACAAGGAACCTATCTGTGCTTCAAGCAGTATCACCCATATTTCAGTGGGCTCAAAGGCATCTTCAGCTAACAGCAGTTCATCTTCCAGGCAGTCTCAATCTGGAGGCGGATTTTCTGAGTAGGTCTCAGATTCTGCTTTAAGATGATTTTTCTCAAGATTGTAAAGATGTGGGGAATATAGGAAGAAATATATATATGTTGTCACACAATGTAAACTGCAACATAAAAGATATATCATACACACAATAAATGCTGCAATTTCACATCAGCATTCTCACATTAACAATAGCAGCATTCAAGTTAGTACAAATCTAAAAAAAATCTTAAAAATCTTAAAAACTGGTCAGTATTATGTACCAAAATTGTGCAATAATATACACAAATACTATAAATACTATTTCAACTCTGCTGCAGACAGAATATTCTAAAACCCCCAGGCAAAAAGATCGAATCAATTCCAATCCACAATGTGAAAATGATAGGTGAACAGTGTTCACACCAAAAATAATTGTATTCCAAAGATTTGGTGCTGCACAAAGAACGGTTAAAATGTACCTATGAATTCGGACTTAGGTGCTCCGAGTTTCAGATTTCCTGCACAAGTGGATATACCACTGAAGAACAGCTCTGGGATCCTGCTGGTGTGTGCAATGGGAGAAAGCCGCCGAGCTCCCCCTGCACTTCTTGGAATCCGCCCTCAGCTGTATCACATGCTCTCCAAGGTATGGTGTCTCACTGGACACAAAGAAGGACAAAATAGTAGATCCGGCAACGCGTTTCAGCTCACACTGAGCCTTTGTCAAGCTTGACAAAGGCTCAGTGTGAGCTGAAACGCATTGCCGGATCTACTATTTGTTTGTATGATATATCTTTTATGTTGCAGCTTACATTGTGTGACAACTTATATATATTTCTTCCTATATTTTCTTATTTTAATTTGATATGATTGTAAAAAATTCATTTATTTATGTATACACTCTTTTAATAGTACTTCTTACAGACTAGCCTTTTAGGCGCCCACTTTCTTTGGTATATTGTATTGTGTTTTTTGAGGCTTTAGGGACTTTACAGATTGTGGTACTAGGTCTATATTCTATATATTTGTAGCGCAAGTGGTGTTATTTTTGTATTTAAAAGATGTGGGCAATGCCAGATGTGGGCATGATGGCTACTAAGTGTAATTGTCAAGTCAGTAAGTTCTTCAGTCGTTTCCAGTCCCCAAGATGTTGATTTTTTTGCCCATCAGTTTAACTTCAAGCTGGATTATGTCTTCCCACCAATAGCTCTCATTCTGCATCTTCTCAACAGGCAAGTTATGTCTAGCAGCCTAGTTGTTAAGTGGGCATGATACAAGAAATTTTAATCTTTACGATGCTTTAATTTGCAACTCTTTTTAAAACTAGAAAGAAATCTACTTTTATAGCCTATTATAGGATTTAGGATGTTTTTGCGTCATGGATGCAACATCATGGTTCCCTTGACAATATTCAAGTTTCAGATATTATTCACTTCCTTCTTGTAGGTTTTCAGCAAGGACCTTCACCAGCCACTCTGAGTACAGATTTCGGCTATATCTGCAATTTAAGGTACTAGATCAGCAAGATCCTGTTACCCAGCAGTTTGTGCAGCTATATCTCATATATACGACTATCAGATCATTAGTACCTCCTTGGGATCTTCTGTTGGTGCTAGATTATCTTCTTGAATCTCTGTTCAAACCACTAATAAGTACATCTATGTGGTTTCTTACTTTGAAGACATTATTTGATGGGCATAACTTCAGCAAGGTTAATTGTAGCTTCAAGTTTGTCATTGGATAAACCTTTCCCTGTTTTCCAATCAGATAAGGATGATCTCAGAACGGTTACAGAGTTTCTACCTATAGTTGTATCAGATTTTCATTCCTCTTAGGATATTGTACTTCCTTCCTTTTTCTACAGAAGAAATTGATTGACGCAACTTCTGTATATATATTCTGGATGTAGTATGTTGTCTTCATTACTATGTTGACAGAACCAAAGAATTTCATCAGACTATATGCTAGTTGCTGATTGGTGGTTGCACATATATGCCTCTTGTCATTGGTTTACCAATGTGTCCAATTGTTTAAATGTGTATGTTGTAGCTGAATCATGAAATAAAATGTTTTTCATGCCCCTTTAAATACATTTATTACTTTGCACGTAAAATGCAGCTATCACTTTGCCTTTCAAACCTGCAGATTTTATTTGGTTTAAATTGTATTTTAGGATTGATTTCCCTTTACAAATGCGGCTTATTTTTCCCCTCAGTATAATTGTTTATTTTTTTATAAAGTGTACAGTTTGTTCCTTTTTACTAATCATATATTGAGTGATAACTATGAAAAAATATGTTTTAAATAAATAATTAAAAGAACAAAATTGACCAGTTACAAATAGTTTTCTCCATTAAGTTTTATGAGCAATTTAAGATGCAAATTCAGTTAGTATTTTGCTGACCAAGCTGAAAATCTGCTTTGTGATCATGTCGTGCAGCGGCCGGCGTTGAATAGTTTTACAGCTAGCAATTGTCACCCACTGTATTGTTACTAAGGAAACCCAAGTCAGTTCGTCAGTGTGATAGAAAAAAATACCCATAAAAGCGTATTTTTTTTTTCTTCTTCTTTCTTTTTTAAAGGGACATTGAGCACTAAAGTTCACTCACCGCCCTCTAATCATGGGTGCTGCCATTAAAGGGACAGTCTACACCAGAATTGTTATTGTTTAAAAAGATAGATAATCCCTTTATTACCCATTTCCCAGTTTTGCATAACCAACACAGTTATATTTATACACTTTTTACCTCTGTGATTACCGTCAAAGCCTCTGCAGACTGCCATATTGAATGCCCTATTTCAGTTGTTTTGACAGACTTGCATTTTAGTCAATCAGTGCTGACTCCTTGGTAACTCCACGGGCGTGAGCACAATGTTATCTATGACACAAATGAACTAACGCCCTCTAGTGGTGAAAACTCTCGAAATGCATTCAAGGTTTAAGAAATTAGCATACAAGCCTACCTAGGTTTAGCTTTCTTTCTTTTTTTTTTTTTTTATTAAGTTTTGTAATTGTACAGAAATGTTTCAAATAATAAACAATCACATTGTATATTACAAACCACTCATGTTGACTTTAACAATAACATAAATACAATTGGTGGGTATAACTACATAAAAAAAACTGAAAAAAAACACAGTTAATAGCTGTTATAACCTTTGATAATAGCTCCAGCTGAAACCAATTAGTATTACCAAGAAAATCTTGTTTCACTATATTACAATAGTTTATCGGATTTCTATACAACCTCTAACTCATATCTTTAACTAACCAAGGAGAAAGAAGAGGGGGAAAAAGGACAAAGAGATTCAGAAAAGATGCTGTCTCCAGTACAGAGGATATTTATCTGTTAATATCAGTTGTAAAAAAACAGGTGACGTACGGAAATCTAAAAGCTGTAGTTGGACTTCCCTGGGCTGGTCAAGGATTACTTTATCACATTTTGCCATGAACATTTTTAATTTGTTTTCTTCAAAGATTAGAGGGTCATGCTGATCCAGCACCAGTTGATATATTATATTATGTACAAATGAGACTTTACTAGGGGCCTTCTTATCTTTCCAGGATCTTAATATCATCTGTCTAACTAATAAAATTGCAGTATTAATCAATGGCTTATTCTGTACTTTCGCATGTACAGATAGAAAAAAGATATGTACGGGTTCAAGGATTAATCTATTTAGCCAGTACTCTATTTGTTTCCATAATTTTTGAATCTTTGGACAAGCATAAAAAAACATGAAATATTCCATTTTCCCATTATCTTAGGCATGAGGTTTAGCTTTCAAGTAAGAATACCAAGAGAAAAAAATCAAAATTGGTGATGAAAATAAATTGGAAAGTTGCTTAAAATGACATGCCCTATCTGAATCATGAAAGTTTATTTTGGACTAGACTTTAAGGAATGTAGGTTACACTGCAGCTATGTGAAGGAGAGTTACTGCACATGTGCAAATACATCGCACTGGAGTGAAGTGAAAGATAGATTTAATCATGGCGGCTCCCATGACTAAAGGGAGACGGAGAATAACTTCTGTGCTATTCTTATAAAATGTATTTAGTGTTTAATGGCACTTTAATAGTTCAGCTAGTTTACTTATATGTACAGCTTCTGTAGCCAAAATGTGACTTTTTTTTTTTTTTATCTTCCCAATTGTGTTTTAGCAAAACGTTGTGATTACAGCAGAGTGCACTAGTAGCTTTAACTGATATTCTCTCTTTATCAGTCAGTCTCCTGACTTTTTTTGTTTTCCGGTACTGGGCATTAGCTTGTACAACCATTATGTTTCCCTATACAATTAATAACCCAGTAGTTCCTCTCACTGTTTAGATCAGTTTACACCTTTAGATTTGTGACTATTTATTATATCCAAAGCCTTTAGAGGGATATAACCCCCCCCCCCCCCAAATAAATAAATATATATTTAATGATTCTGATAGAACATACAATTTTAAACGACTTTCCAATTTACTTCTATTATCAAATTTGTTTCATGCTCTTTTATCATTTGTTCAACAAGCAGCAATGCACTACTGGGAGCTAGCTGAACACATCTGGTGATCCAATGACCCGAGACAAACATCTGTAGCCACCAATCAGCAGCCAGCTCCCAGTAGTGCATTGTTGATACTCAGCATATGTACATATTTTCAACAAGGGAACAACGCAAATTATATAATAGAAGTAAATTGAAAAGTTGTTTAAAATTACATGCTCTGTCTAAATCATGCAAGCTTAATTTTTATTTTACTGTCCCTTTAAGTATTTTTATATATAAGTAAATATTATTGTTTAACAAAAATACATTTTATAATATTTTCGTTCAGTGGCCAAACAAGAGGGAAAATCATTTTTAAAAAAATGACATACCCCCTGATATATTCTTTCTTTTAAATTTTATACACGACAACATGGAACTTTGCTTTAAAATTTCCACTCTTTAAAGGGACAGTCTAGTTTAAAACAAACTTTCATTATTCAGATAGGGCATGTAATTTTAAACAATTTTAAAATTTACTTCTATCTCCAATTTTGCTTTGTTCTTTTGGTATTCTTAGTTGAAAGCTAAACCTAGGAG
>NC_069508.1:29525813-29535813 GCF_027579735.1 Bombina bombina
AATTGTAAGGGCTTAGCTTACTCTATATTACAATATCAGTGGGCCCATGTTTATTAATGGTGAATGAATATTTGAACCTCTAATTCTTACCTTAAAACTAGGTTTAAGTGCTTTTATATTCTTCTGCTACTGTGCGAATGTGTGTTCCTAGTTTATATAATAAAGATTTAAAGTATGAATGGTATGGAACTTTTTAAATTAGAGTATTTATCCTAAACAATTTTCCTTGGAGTAATATTGATATTGATTTTGTGGAATTCAATGCTACAAACTTTATTGTATTCCTTATACAATTAGTTTAACTTAGTTTAACTAGTTGTTTGTGTTCTGTTTCTTTAGAATCCACATCAGGTGTCTGTCCTAGTTAATATATAAATGCTATACTTTAATTCAAGGTATATTGAATGTAATATATAATAAGGAACAGCATCTGTTATTGTTAAAACTCCAATAATCCCCACTCACATATTCTAAAATAAATACAAACTTGCATGTGAAATAAAACATAAGCTACCTTACACTAAAACCAAAAATTACTAAAAATAAAAAAAAAAACGAAATTATCCAAAAAAAATAAAAATTATTCCTTTTCTAATATCCATTAAAAAAAACACCCCAAAATAAAAAGCCTAATCTAGAATAAACTACCTAAAAAAAGGGCCTTTTGTAGGGCATTGCCCTAAGTTAAACAGCTCTTTTGCTACAAAAAGCAAACACCCCCTAAAAAATACATTACACAAAATAACAAACTAATTATCAAAAATAATAAAAAATATTCCTATTCTAATACCCATTAAAAAAAAAAACACCCCAAAATAAGAAACCTAATCTAGAATAAACTATCAAGGGCCCTTAAAAGGGCCTTTTGTAGGGCATTGCCCTAAAGATATCATCTCTTTTTGTGGAAAAAAAATACAAATACCCACTAAAATTACAAACCCACAAAATAAAAAAACTATCTAAAAAACCTAAGCTACCCATTGCCCTTGAAAAGGCCATTTAGCTCTTTTGCTGCCCAATCCCTAATCTAAAAAATTAAACCCACCCAAAAAACCCTTAAGAAAGCCTAACACTAACCCCTTACAGTTTTTGAAGTCCCGCTTGAATGATCTTTATCCCAGCGAAGAAGTCCTCATTCAGGCGGCGAGAAGTCTTCATCCAGGCTGTCTCTTCAATCTTCATCCCGGAGGCGAAGTCCTCATCTAAGCAACGAGAAGTCTTCATCCAGGCGGCATCTTCTATCTTGATTCCGGCCGCGCGGAGCGGGTCCATCCTGAAGACATCCGGCGCGGATCATCCTCTTCATACGGTTGCCGCCGTACACTGAATCTTCAATGCAATGCAAGGTAAGCGATTCAAGATGGTGTCCCTTGCATTCCTATTGGCTGAAAATTTTGAATCAGCCAATAGAATGAGAGTTGCTAAAATCCTATTGGCTGTTCAAGACTTCTCGCCGCCTGGATGAGAACTTCTCCGCCGGGATGAAGATCGTTCAAGCGGGACTTCAAAAACTGTAAGTGGATCGTCGGGGGTTAGTGTTAGGTTTTTTTTTGGGTGGGTTTTATTTTTAGTTTAGAGTTTGGGCATGTAAAAGAGCTAAATGCCCTTTTCAGGGCAATGGGTAGCTTAGTTTTTTTAGAGTTAGGTTTTTTATTTTGGGGGGTTGGTTGGGTGGTGGGTTTTACTGTTGGGTGGTCTTTGTATTTTTTTTTTCAGGGAAAAGAGCTAATATCTTTGGGGCAATGCCCCACAAAAGGCCCTTTTAAGGGCTATTGGTAGTTTATTGTAGGCTAGGTGTTTTTTTTATTTTGGGTGGGCTTTTTTATTTTTGATCATTTCGTTTGTTATTTTTCATAATTTAGTGTTTGTTATTTTTGTAATTTAGTCTTTATGTTTTGTATTTAGATAGTTTGTAATTTTTAGAGTAGTGTTAGGATTTTTTTAATGTGTATTTTAGTTTAATTGGTAGTTAGTTTAATTTTAGTTTTATAGTTATATTAGTTTTATTGTTAGTTTAAACTTAGTTTTTTTTTAATTTGACAGGTAAGTTTTAATTTAAGATAGACATTTTAATATAAAGTTAGGGGGTGTTAGGTTTAGAGGTTACTAGTTTAATTTAGTTTATTGCGATGTGGGGGGCTTTCGGTTTAGAGGTTAATATTTTTATTTAGTATATTTTGTTGTGGGGGGCTTGCGATTTAGGGGTTAATAGATTTATTATAGTGGCGGCGTTGTAGGACTTAATAACTTTAGCATAGTGGGAGTGATGTGGGGGGGGCGGACGGACGATTAGGGGTTAATTATATTTAAATAGTGTTTGCGATGTGGGAGGGCAGCGGTTTAGGGGTTAATAAGTTTATTATAGTGGTGACGATGTCGGGAGCAGCAGATTAGGGGTTAATAAATTTAATATAGTGTTTGCGATGCGGGGGAGGCCTCGGTTTAGGGGTTAAGAGATAGTTTATGGGTGTTTAGTGTACTTTGTAGCAGTTTAGTTATGAGTTTTATGTTACAGATTTGTAGCGTAACACTCATAGCTACTGACTTTAGATGGCATTACGGATTTTGTCGTTTTAGGCTGTAACGCCGTTTTTTTTAGCCAGAACGCAAAACTCGTAATACCAGCGCTATGGGAATCCCATGAAAAAACGTCATTTTTAAGAGTGCGGTACTGACGTTGCGTTACAGACGAAAAGGCTTGCGATACCTATACCGACAAGACTCATAATGGCTGCGTTAGGGAAAATGATGCGTTATGGCCCATAACGCTGCTGTTTGAGTCATAACGCTCGTAATCTAGCTGCTTGTTAGCAGAGTTTGACTGTTCCTCACCCAGTTTTATTCATCCTACACAGCAGTTTCTGTTTCAGTTAATGATTGTGTTTTAACCTACATATTAAATTGCTAATCATTAGCACCTGTTAGTAGAATAGTTTATTGTTGCATCTGACTGCCTACAAAATCCCTGACTGCACAACTGTATCTTAGAATTGATTCTTTTTTTAAGGCAACTGGTGTTCTAAACCAAATATTGATTTGGTTTAGATTTTTCTTCTGCTCTCTCTCTTTGCATTTTGTTAATTGATAAAAATAAACTATTAACATTTCTATTTTTGAAAGCATTCTTAACTTAGAGCGGTTTTCACAACTGCCTATACACAGTAGTGTGTGTGTAAATATGTGCATATCTTGCTATAGAATTATATATCATCAAAGTCCAAACATTTTTAAAGCAAATTAACATCTTGTGTGCTGCAATTATTTTTCAATAGCAAAGCTGCACCCTCCACTTGTCCTATTTGGAGAAGCCAATCCAGGCTTGTTTCTACAGAACACAAGGCTATCCATGGCCATTATGTTAGCATAGACTTCATTGTTTTGTAGTTTTTTTCTAAAGCCAATTAGGAGCAGATAAAGGGGCATGAAACCCAATATTTTTCTTTTATTATTCTGATAGAAAATACAATTTTAAAAAAAGTTTCCAATTTACTTCTATTATCAAATTTGCTATGTTCTCATGTTATTCTTTGTTGAAGAGATATCTAGATAGGTAGCGTGCACATGCCTGAAGCCAGGGGCGTATTTAGGTTTTGTGCTGCCCTAGGCACTCAAAATTCTGCTGCCCACCCCCCACCTCACCCCAGGTTTAAGGCCTTTTTTTAGACATAATATTTTGGGGGCAGCGTGTAAAAAATAAAAAAAATAATGTCTTTTTAAGTAGATGTTCACCAGGGCTTGCATTCACTCTGGTCACACACACACACACACACACACACACACACACACACACACACACACATATATATATATATATATATATATATATATATATATATATATATATATATATATATATATATATAGACATTATTTTGCAAGTCAGATGATTAAAGTGTTTATATCAGTATAAAATATCCTTCACTGTATGATAGTTTGTCAGTAGGTAGTTGTTTAACCTTAAACATCTTCTTTGGTGATTGACAGTTATTTAAGCAAAATATCTGCTTGGATAAATATGTAATGAATATACAAACTGGCCTTTAAAAGTACTTAAAAAATACAACAGTAGTTATGATAGGTTTAGGAATTGTATCGTAGGGGATAAAGTCACATGATACAATCATAATAAAGTATATACTTGTATTGTTTCTGAATGTATTAAATGCATACAACATATTTTCAGTTGTGTTTTAAGTCACATAGTTGTATAGATTCAGCAATAAATACTTATTCTTTGCATGTATGACAGATAGACAAACAGTAAATGTACAAGTATTTAGTGACTAATCCGTTTAAGTATTTTAATGCTTAATGAAGATGTATTGAAGGGAGAAAGGCATATGCTGTTTCACAGTGGTCACATTGTAGTGCAAACTGCACTGTGTAGTCTGTGTGAGTCTCAATCACGCGGTGGAGCCAGGAAGAATACTGCATTCCCTCTCAGTCCAGGCCAGGCTGCGCAAGTGAGCTCCGCCTCCACTGTCACCACCTCATGCGCACCCACATACAATCCCATAGGATAGCAATAGCCGGGCCAGCCATTTAAGTCATTAGTAATTGGTTGATTTAGCCACCCGGCCCTGAGTTCAGTAAAGTGGCCCTAGGGACTCAAAATTCTGCTGCCCCTTAAAAATCTGCTGCCCTAGGCACCGGCCTTGTTGGCCTATGCCTTAATACACCCCTGCCTGAAGCACTAGATGAGTGTATAACGTAGCAAAACTGCTGCCTATAGTGCAGCACACTCTTGAGCTCACATCTCTGCTTTTCAACAAAGGATATAAATAAATTGAAGAAAATTTGATAATAGAAGTAAATTGGAAAGTTGTTTAAAATTGTGTGTTCTATCTGAATCATGAAATAAAAATGTGGGGTTTTTATGTCCCTTTAAGCTTGAGAAGTCTGCATTGTACACTCCCTGTTTTAAGAATTAGAAAATCCAGATTTTTGAAAGTTAATTTAAATGAAATTGGGGAAATAAAGCATGAAAATATATTGCAAAGTTGTTTTATATTCAATCTCAGGGTGATTACTTTCCCAATTTAAGTAAACGCTGATTTAATTGAAACAAATACTGCAGTATTCATGTTGTACTTTCTGCTAATTTCTGCTGGCTGATCAGGTCATCTGCCTCTGCATTACTGGTGCAGAGGGACACGCCTCAGATTATATGAAAGAAAATGATTGGTTTATTCAGAACAGGAACACTACTGTTATTATTATTAACATATGCACCATAGGATAGGGATTTTTTTTTTTAAATCAAATCCCAGTTTACAGGTTTCATTATCTGTATAGTTCATATTGGTTTCATGCGCGTCTGTGTGTGTGATCAGCATTTGGTACATTCACCTGTGCATGACCAATGAGATTTTACATTTTTTGCCAAATACATAAAATCTCTTAATGTCCTTTGCAGGCATTTAAAATTATGCTGATGGTTAAAGGCTACATAAATTCCTATTTAGTATGCGCTAAATGTACAAATCCTCCGACAAACTTATAGTGACAAATCAATTGTGTACTTGTATGCAAAGTGTCTCGTGTTAAAGGGGAACTTAAGAAACTGAGAATTGGGAAATTGAATCAACTTCTATTTTTTTAATTCATTATTGTTTTAGGTTATGTCTGTGTGTTAGATACAGAATGTGATGTCAAAAGAACACAAATGTATTAAAGGGATAGTCTAGTCAAAGTTAAACTTTCATGATTCAGATACAGTAGCAATTTTAAGCAACTTTCTAATTCTCACCTATTATCAAATTTGCTTTGTTCTCTTGGTATCTTTTGTTTCAAAGCATACCTAAGTATGCTTAGATGCAGTAATGTACTACTGGGAGCTGATTGGTGGATGCACATATAAGCTGAACTCATTGGGTGAGCCAATGACATGAGGCAATCTCCCAGTAATGCATAGTTGATCCTTCAGCAAAGGATATGAAGAGAATGAAACAAATTTGATAATAGAAGTAAATTGGAAAGCTATTTAAAATTCTATGCTCTACTTGAATCATAAACGAAAATGTTGGGTTTCATAAATCTTCAACTTTACACTTCAACTTCACTTATGATGATTTCATGAACGACCTGTAGTTTTACAGCAACTATAGAGGGTGTCAACCTTGTCTAATATTTCTTTTAAAGGACATTAATATGGTCTAATGTATCTCCTATACTTCTAATAACTTAAAGGGACAGTCTATACCAGAATTTTTATTGTTTTAAAAGATAGATAATCCCTTTATTACCCATTCCACAGTTTTGCATAACCAACACAGTTATAATAATATACTTTTTACCTCTGTGATTATCTTGTATCTAAGCCTCTGCAAACTGCCCCTTTATTTCAGTTCTTTTGACAGACTTGCAGTTTAGCCAGTCAGTGCCTGCTCCCAGATAACTTCACATGCACGAGCACAGTGTTATCTATATGAAATACGTGAACTAACACCCTCTAGTGGTGAAAAACTGTTAAAATACATTCTGAAAAGAAGTGGCGTTCAAGGTCTAAGAAATTAGCATATGAACCTCCTAGGTTAAGCTTTTAACTAAGAATACAAAGAGAACAAAGCAAAATTGGTGATAAAAGTAAATTGGAAAATTGTTTAAAATTACATGCTCTATTTGAATCATGAAAGTTTATTTTGGCCTAGACTGCCCCTTTAACAAGTCTTCACTGGTAGATATGTAGGTTTAATTGCAATAGACAAGACTACCCAGAGATATTTTATAGTCACTTATAAACCACCCTTTGCCTATGACTTGCTACTGGTTCTGTACAGCTGGGGAAAGAATATGGTGCCTCTTCTTGGTACACTTGCCGGCTGCTGAAGGCTGTGATTATCTTCTAACCTTCATTGGGGTTTCCCATGGATGGTTGAGACCAAACATGCAAGATCCCCCATTACAGATCATTGTTTCTAAGATATAATCTATTAGATTATTGGGCTTTGTCAGTGATTTGCTTTTAAGGATTCATTCAGAAAAGTATTTTCTTCTCTGCCCTACTCAAGAAGTTTGTTGTAGTTCACTTATGTTTATCTGCTGGAGCTCCTGAAATGTCTCCTCTGTTCTGCACCATTTACATCCTTCGCACATCCTCAAGTTGTATGTTCCTTATAGGGCATTTTTTTGTAAAACCATTTCCATATATATTATTCTTTCAGCATTTCATTGATGCATTACATTTTCTACAATCAGATTATAGACAGTGTATTACTTTTTACTGTGCTGAAGTGGCACTTCATGTGCTAAGAGGTGGACCGTGGCAGATCTGGATTCCTCTGCATGCTGCACTGATAAATACATAAACTTACCGCTTATGGATGGTCCTGAGCAGATGGGGTGTTTTCTTGCCATGTTATAAGCAGACATCAAGGTACATCATCCCCATAGAAGGTGCCTAAATAAGGATAAAGCCCTCTGGGGTTAGGCAGACTTGCATTATTGCAAGGTCGTACGTCTTGTCCACTACTAGAGGAAGATGCTTTCAATTGGAAGGCCCTGCTAAAGGGGACTGAGGTTTCAGTGGGTTAAATGTCAGTATGACGAGAAGAGTCTGCTTATGGTGTAGCCTTCAGGATTAATCTGACTTTGCTTTTTTTATTCATTAAATGTTTTTTCTCTTCTTAAGTGTAGTCAGTCCACGGGTCATCCATTACTTATGGGATTATATCTCTTCCCCAACAGGAAGTTGCAAGAGGATCACCCAAGCAGATCTGCTATATAGCT
Source organism: Bombina bombina (assembly GCF_027579735.1). Lineage (NCBI taxonomy): Eukaryota > Metazoa > Chordata > Amphibia > Anura > Bombinatoridae > Bombina > Bombina bombina. Next base: position 29,533,542 of record NC_069508.1, read on the forward strand.
CCTCCCCTCACATGTCATATCCAGTCATTCTCTTGCAAGCTAACTAAAGACAGGTTGTTGTGAGAGGTCTGTGGTGTTTTTAAACTTAGTTCTTAACGTCCTGCAAGGCGTTCCATTTGAACCCCTTCATTCCATTGATATTAAGCTGTTATCTTGGAAAGTTCTGTTTTTGATGGCTATTTCCTCGGCTCGAAGAGTCTCTGAGTTATCTGCCTTACATTGTGATTCTCCTTATCTGATTTTTCATTCAGACAAGGTAGTTCTGCGTACTAAACCTGGGTTCTTACCTAAGGTAGTTTCTAACAGGAATATCAATCAAGAGATTGTTGTTCCATCATTGTGTCCTAACCCTTCTTCAAAGAAGGAACGACTTTTGCATAATCTGGACGTAGTCCGTGCCCTGAAGTTCTATTTGCAGGCAACTAAAGATTTTCGTCAAACTTCTTCCCTGTTTGTCGTTTACTCTGGACAGAGGAGAGGTCAAAAGGCTTCGGCTACCTCTCTCTCTTTTTGGCTTCGTAGCATAATACGTTTAGCCTATGAGACTGCTGGACAGCAGCCTCCTGAAAGAATTACAGCTCATTCTACTAGAGCTGTGGCTTCCACCCGGGCCTTTAAAAATGAGGCTTCTGTTGAACAGATTTGCAAGGCTGCGACTTGGTCTTCACTTCACACTTTTTCAAAGTTTTACAAATTTGACACTTTTGCTTCTTCGGAGGCTATTTTTGGGAGAAAGGTTCTACAGGCAGTGGTTCCCTCCGTTTAAAGTTCCTGCCTTGTCCCTCCCTTCATCCGTGTACTTTAGCTTTGGTATTAGTATCCCATAAGTAATGGATGACCCGTGGACTGAATACACTTAACAAGAGAAAACATAATTTATGCTTACCTGATAAATTTATTTCTCTTGTAGTGTAGTCAGTCCACGGCCCGCCCTGTCTTTTAAGACAGTTCAAAATTTTTCAATTTAACTCCAGTCACCACTGCACCCTATGGTTTCTCCTTTCTCGTCTTGTTTCGGTCGAATGACTGGATATGACATGTGAGGGGAGGAGCTATATAGCAGCTCTGCTGGGTGATCCTCTTGCAACTTCCTGTTGGGGAAGAGATATAATCCCATAAGTAATGGATGACCCGTGGACTGACTACACTACAAGAGAAATAAATTTATCAGGTAAGCATAAATTATGTTTTTCTACCCTGTGAGCTACGGGATCTGATGATCTTACAGTTCTGATTTATGCACTTCTTTGGTGAGACCAATCAGCTGCCCTATTAGGATTAATTACAGGTGCAAATCTAACCGCTCAGTAGCTTTTTACTCCCCTGATTACCTCTGGGGTTGAGAATTATGGTTCTGATTGTCTGATCATATTCTAGAGCACTGGTTTTTAAACCTGTCCTCAGGCTCCCTAACAGGTCAGATTTTGAGGATATCTGAACTAGAGCACAGGTGAAATAATCAGCTGACCAATAAACATGTTAATTACCTGCTCACACCAAGGTAATCCTGAAGATCTGGCCTGTTAGGGATGCCTGAGGAAGGGTTTGAGCGTCTATTTATCTTGTTCATTTTGTGAGAAGGAAATAATGCAATGTGCTTGATGTGCGTCGGGCTGATGGTTAATTTATAGTCGTAGTTTTAACCTTTGCCCTTAAAGAGCAAACTGAGGTAAAATAAAATGGAAAAAGATCTTTGTCAGTGCCCAAGGGGAAAAGGTTTATCTCATCCCTTCTATGGTGTCAGATATAATGAAAATGTGTAATCCTCTCACAGTAATGACTTTTTTTTTTTCCCCTTGGACCCTATTTGTTTTGCTATCTACAATGGCAGCACAACGTGGCTTTCTTATTGTGCAGCTCTATTCAAGGTTATAGGGACAATGCACTGTAAATTGTTCTTAAAGGGACACTAAACCCATTTTTTTTTCTTTAATGATTCAAACAGAGCATGCAATTTTAAGCAACTTTCTAATTTACTCCTACTATCAATTTTTCTTCATTCTCTTGCTATCTTCATTTTAAAGCAGGAATGTAAAGCTTAAGAGCCGGTCCATTTTTGGTTCAGAACCTGGGTTAAGCTTGGTTATTGGTGGCTAAATGTAGCCACCAATAAGCAAGCACTATCCAGGGTGCTGAACCTAACATGGGCCCACTCCTATGCTTTCAATTCCTGCTTTTTAAATAAAGATAGCAGGAGAACGAAGAAAAATTGATAGGAGTATATTAGAAGGTTGCTTAAAATTGATGCTCTATCTGATTCATTAAAGAAAAT
>NC_069508.1:29540813-29543313 GCF_027579735.1 Bombina bombina
GGCGCCAAAAGCATTTAGGCGCCAAATAATGTGGGCGTCTTTTTTGGCGCTAAAAAATATGGGCGTCATTTTTGTCTCCACATTATTTAAGTCTCATTATTTATTGCTTCTGGTTGCTAGAAGCTTGTTCACTGGCATTTTTTTCCCATTCCTGAAACTGTCATTTAAGGAATTTGATCAATTTTGCTTTATATGTTGTTGTTTTTTTTCTTTTACATATTGCAAGATGTTCCACGTTGCAACTGAGTCAGAAGATACTTCAGGAAAATCACTGCACAGTGCTGGAGCTACCAAGCTAAGTGTATCTGCTATAAACTTTTGGTATCTGTTTCTCCAGCTGTTATTTGTATTGCATGTCATGTCAAACTTATTAATGCAGATAAAATTTCCTTTAGTACTGTTACATTACCTGTTGCTGTTCCGTCAACATCTAATTTTCAGAGTGTTCCTGATAACATAAGAGATTTTATTTTTTAAATCCATTAAGAAGGCTATGTCTGTTATTTCTCCTTCTAGTATACATAAAAGTCTTTTAAAACTTCTCTTTTTTCAGATGAATTTTTAAATGAACATCATCATTCTGATACTGATAATGGTTCTTCTGGTTCAGAGGTTTCTGTCTCAGAGGTTGATGCTGATAAATCTTTGTATTTGTTCAAGATGGAATTTATTCGTTCTTTACTTAAAGAAGTGTTATTTGCATTAGAAATAGAGGATTCTGGTCCTCTTGATACTAAAATGTAAACGTTTAAATAAGGTTTTTAAATCTCCTGTAGTTATTCCAGAAGTGTTTTATCTCCCTGATGCTATTTCTGAAGTAATTTCCAGGGAATGGAATAATTTGGGTAATTTATTTACTCCTTCTAGACGTTTAAGCAAATTATATCCTGTGCCATCTGACAGATTAGAGTTTTTTGGGACAAAAATCCCTAAGGTTATGGGGCTGTCTCTACTCCTGCTAATGTACTACTATTCCTACGGCAGATAGTACTTCATTTAAGGATCCTTTAGATAGGAAAATTGAATCCTTTCTAAGAAAAGCTTTCTTATGTTCAGGTAATCTTCTTAGACCTGCTATATTTTTAGCGGATGTTGCTGCAGCTTCAACTTTTTGGTTAGAAGCTTTAGCGCAACAAGTAACAGATCATAATTTTATAGCATTATTATTATTCTATAACATGCTAATAATTTTATTGGTGATACCATCTTTTGATATCATTAGAGTTGATGTCAGGTATATGTCTCTAGCTATTTTAGCTAGAAAAGCTTTATGGATTAAACTTGGAATGCTGACATGTCTTCTAAGTCAACTTTGCTTTCCCTTTCTTTCCAGGGTAAATAATCATTTTCGTTCCTTTCCTCACAACAAGGAACAAAAGCCTGATCCTTCATCCTCAGGAGCGGTATCAGTTTGGAAACTATTTCCAGTTTGGAATATATCCAAGCCTTATAGAAACCTATAGCCAGCTCCTAAGTACCTATGAAGGTGCGGCCCTTATTCCAGCTCAGCTGGTATGGGGCAGATTACGTTTTCTTCAAAGAAATTTGGATCAATTCCGTTCTTAATCTCTGGTTTCAGAAACATTGTTTCAGAAAGGTACAGAATTGGCTTCAAGTTAAGGCCTCCTGCTAAGAGATTCTTTTCTTTCCCGTGTCCCAGTTAACACAGCGAAGGCTCAGCATTTCTGAAATGTGTTTCAGATCTAGAGTTGGCTGGAGTAATTATGCCAGTTCCAGTTCTGGAACAGGGGCTGGGGTTTTATTTTATCTCTTCATTGTACCAAAGAAGGTCAATTCCTTCAGACCAGTTCCGGATCTATCATTATTGAATCGTTATGTTAGGATACCAACATTCAAGATGGTTTCTGTAGGACTATCCTGCCTTTTGTTTAGCAAGGGCATTATATGTCTACAATAGATTTACAGGATGTGTATCTGCATATTCCGATTCATCCAGATCACTTTTAGTGTCTGAGATTCTCTTTTTAGACAAGCATTACCAGTTTTGTGGCTCTACCATTTGGCCTAGCCTCAGTTCCAAGAATTTTTTTCAAAGGTTCTCGGTGCCCTTCTTTCTGTAATCAGAGAATAGGGTTTTGGTATTTCCTTATTTGGACGATATCTTGGTACTTGCTCAGTCTTCTCATTTTCGAAGAATCTCATACGAATCGACTTGTGTTGTTTCTTCAAGTTCATGGTTGGAGGATCAATTTACCAATCAGTTCATTGATTCCTCAGACAAGGGTAACCTTTTTAGGTTTCTAGATAAATTCAGTGTCTATGACTCTGTCCTTGTCAGACAAGAGAAGTTTAACATTGATATCAGCTTGTCAAAACCTTCAGTCACAATCATTCCCTTTGGTAGCCTTATGCATGGAAATGTTGGGTCTTAGGACTGCCGCATCAGATGCGATCTCCTTTGCTCGTTTTCACATGCGACCTCTTCAGCTCTGTATGCTGAACCAATGGTGCAGGGATTTCTCAAAGATATCTCAATTAA
>NC_069508.1:29893313-29915813 GCF_027579735.1 Bombina bombina
TCAGTGTCCCTTTAAGCTGCATTCACAGCTTTTTCAGCTATGAGGAGCAGGTTTGCATAACCAAGTCTACTGCCACATATCTAAGAAGCAGAAACTGCTTCTTTTGCCGCATCCTCCAACTCAGAAGTGGCAACATCAGTCATCCGGGTCTCGCTCAGGGTGATTAATATGCCCTGCTCCAGCGCAATTACTTGCACTGGAAGAGCAGAGGGCGGCATTCCACAAGAAACCTGCAATGCCAACCTCTGCTCTTCCAGTGCAAGTAATTGGAGTAGGGCATGTTAATCACCCTGAGAGAGTCCCGGGTGATGTTAAATTTTGTTGTGTGGCCATTGCAGATGAACAGGTTCACTATTTGTAAATCTGTGAATAATTTTGCACATCGTTTAACGCTGTAACCATAACAATAAAAAAAGAATAGATACTCCTGTGGAGGAATGTGCAAAAAAGTTTTCTTCTTATAGTTGAAAATAAACCTCAAAGCAAAGAGAGAGAAAGTTCCATAGTGTAATACTTTTGGCAACTCACACTAAGTGGAGCTACCATAGCTCTAAAATGTGCACTCACATGGATAAACCCAGGTTATAGCAGAGGAATCCACTTTATTAAAAACATACAATAAAATAAAAGGTAAAAACACAATCACTCTGAGGCTATTACACTCTTACGAGGTCACAGAACTTGCTACATGAAACCCACATTTTTTTCTTCCATGATATAGAAAAAGCATTTAATTTTAAACAACTTTCTAATTTACTTCTATTATCTAACTTGCTTCATTCTCTTACTATCCTTTGGTGAAAAGCATATCTAGATAGGCTCAGTAGTTGCTGATTGGTGGCTGCACATAGATGCCTTGTGTGATTGTCTCACCTATGAGCATCACTATTTATTCAACAAAGGATATCTAAAGAAGGAAAGAAATTAGATAATAGATGTAAATTGAAATGTTGTTTGAAATTGTATTCTCTATCTAAATCATGAAAGAGATTTTTTGAGTTTAGTGTCCCTTTAAGCTTTGTTAAAGATCTTGAAGTTTTTTGTATGATTTGGTTATGTTTGGTATTTAGCTCTGGAATTGTATTATTGTTTTTTCGCTATAAAATTAAATAATGTTAAAGCAGTAGAAAGTTCTAGCGCTACAAGCCAACATCAGCACACAAAAAGTTTTTTGTATAAAGGTCAGGATTGGCCAAGAACAAAAGTGAAGCTCAGGGGCGGAACTACCATTCGTGCAGAAGGTGCAGTGGCACCAGGGCCCAAGTGCTGTGGGGGGGGGGGGCATAGCAGCCAGTCTATACATAGCACATGCGGAATGTGTACAATCCTAATGCAGGGGAGCCTTTTACTAGTGCAGGTTGCAGGTCCATCTTTCTGTCTATCCTCAAAATCATTATACAGAGAAGCATGTGTATTATTGCTATTGCTTACTACTGAATTACCTTTGGGGGCTAAACATTTTTTTGCACCATTGCCCTTTGTTGAGTAAGTCCGCTACTGGTGAAGCTTATCTACTTATTGGGTGACACAGGAGTCAATCAACTGACAAGGACATTGCTGGATATAGTTATTGAATAGTGTAAATTTAAAAAAAGTTATTGTTTTAAAAAGATAGATAACTAATTTACTGACTATTCTCCAGCTAGTTCCTGTACTGCTGAGCGACACTGGAGAAAATCTCGGAGTTCAGCTGATTTTCTTCATTACAAATTCATCTTGAACTCCTACTATTCTGCCCTTAATCTCCAAAAGCAACACTACTTCTATACTCTTATCTCTAATCTTTCTTCAAACCCAAAACGTTTGTTCTCCACTTTCAATACTCTCCTCCGCCCTCCCCCACCTCCTAATACAACTTCTCTGTCAGTTCAAGACTTTGCCAGCCACTTCAATAACAAAATCAACTCCATCAGAAATGAAATCAGCTCTCAATATAATTACATTCTCTCTCCCCCTCAAATTTTCTCACTCAACCACAACCCACATAACCTTAAACTTAGCTCATTCTCCCCTGTTACTGAGGAAGATGTTTCGGCACTTATACTGCGCTCTCACCTCACTACCTTTCCCCTTGACCCTATCCCCTCACAGCTACACCCCTCCCTCTCTGCTACCCTTACCCCTATACTCACACACATTTTCAACCTCTCCCTCAGCACCGGTATATTTCCCTCATCGCTGAAACATGCACTGATCACACCTATCCTCAAAAAACCTTCCCTTGATCTTACCTCCCCATCCAACTACCGCCCTTTTTCCCTCCTCCCTCTTGCCTCAAAGATTCTAGAAAAACTAGTATATACATGCCTATCCCATTTCCTTATGTTAAACTCCCTTCTTGACCCACTGCAATCTGGATTTTGTCCCCATCACTCCACAGAGACAGCTATTGTTAAGGTTACCAATGACCTACTTACAGCAAAATAAAGGGCCACTTCTCTCTGCTTATCCTCCTTGATCTGTCCGAAGCCTTTGACACTGTTGACCACCCTCTTTTGCTCCAAACCCTCCAATCCTTCGGCATCTGTGACACAGCCCTTTCGTGGCTCTCTTCCTACCTGTCAAACCGTACCTTTAGTGTAGCCTTCTCTGGGGCCTCCTCTGCCCCGTCACCACTTTCTGTTGAAGTACCGCAAGGCTCTGTCCTCGGTCCCCTTCTCTTCTCAATCTACACGTCATCACTAGGTTCCATAATAAAGTCCCACGGTTTCCAATATCATTTGTATGCCGACGACACCCAAATCTACTTCTCTGAACCAGACCTATCTCCTTCCTTGCTAACCCGTGTCACTAACTGTCTTCCTCACATCTCTTCCTGGATGTCCTCTCACTACCTCAAGCTAAATCTCTCCAAAACTGAGCTCCTCATTTTCCCCCCTTCTTCCAAAATCTCCACCCCCAATCTCTCTATAACTTTCAACAACTCCATCATTACCCCTACCCAGCATGCCCGATGTCTCGGGGTTACATTTGACTCAGATCTTTCTTTCACTCCTCACATTCAGTCCTTGGCTAAAGCCTGCCGCTTCCATCTTAAAAACATCTCTAAAATTAGACACTACCTTACACAAGACACAACTAAGATTTTAATCCACTCTCTCATTCTTTTCCTGCCTCGATTACTGCAACTCTGTCCTCTCTGGTCTCCCCACCTGCCGCCTAGCTCCTTTACAATCCATAATGAATGCCTCTGCCAGACTCATCTTCCTTACACGTCGCTCTTCATCTGCTGTTTCTCTCTGTCAATCCCTTCACTGGCTTCCTCTTGCCTCTTGGATCAAACACAAAATTCTCACTCTGACATACAAAGCCCTCACTTGTACTGCTCCCCCCTATATCTGAGACCTTGTCTCCAGATACTCTCCCTCCCTGTAACATATCTCAGCCTAATGTCACTATCCCTTTAAGAAATCCTTTTCTGACTGCTGCATTTGGGCAGTATTCACATTCAGCCTGCCTGCCTGATTAATCATTCATGCACCTGATTACCTCAGCCTCTTTTTAAGCCTTCTCAGGTCTAATGTGCCTTGCATTAACATTGAAGTTGTGATCCTGAACAGAGGTCTGTGACTGTTTCCTGCATGAACTTAGCAACTATTCCAAGATACAGCATTTCCTATTACCTATGCAAAATATCATCAAACCGCAAGTATCAAAAATATCTCCATTCTGTTTCCTGGACACAGCTACTTAACAATCTCTGAACTTTATTATAATTCAACTATGCTTTTGCTTACCATCACTCTCTAATTACAACAGCATCTTACTCAGAACTTTATAAATATTTCTCTGCTACAAGTTGTCATTGCTGAAATATCCTGCTGCAAATATGTTAACATATTCTGAACTCTGCATCTATGTGTTCAATTAAAAGCTTTCCTGTGATTCTCCAATATATGTTCAAACAGTAATTAATGCCTTAAACTTAACTTTCACCTGTGCTGCTCTGCTAATTACTGACATACAGCTCATTATAATAATATGTACTGTGAACCTGCAATAAACCAAGTTTGCATCTAAATGCACAAACAATAATTAATGCCTAAACTTGCAGCTTGTCTAAGTACCTGTGCAGCTGTGCTTTAACTCTGACATACAGCTTTATATAATATTATGTACTGTGAACCTGCAACAATCCTTAGTTTGCATCTAAGTGTCAAAGTTTCACCAGATTACTCTGAAGCCTGAACATTCCACTTTGCTATATTTCTCTCTCATTGAATCCTGCAGTTACTTCTATTAACTAACTATAAGTCACAGTGAACTCAGAATATATTGTATACAAATGTTGCACTCTCCATTTATTCTACAATAACTTCTAGCAACTATGAATCACAGAATATCATCTATCCACGTCCAGGATACTCTTCCCCGGGTCAGGGGTCGGTGTCTTCAAATCCCTACCACTGCCCCGAGGGTCTGTTTCCTGAGCGCATGTACACCGGATCATGACAGAATGTTAATGCCTAAAAAAGGGATCCGCAGTGGTAGTGGATGCACCGACCCTCAAAGGAAAATGAAAAATTACAACATAACTCAGACCCAAGCAATCCCTAAAGGAAAAACAGAAGATTTTCAAACTTTAAAAAATTTAAAGACACAGTACTCCCATTCTAGACAATCCTCTACTCATGTTCGTGGTTACCATTTTGGTGAAACTGATCCTGAATCTGACTATGAAAATGAAGAGGATTTAACCATAGCTTCAGCAGAAAAAATTCAGGCTTTCAAAGATTTAAAGAGACAGAACCACTTTTCTAAAATATCATCTGTTCCTCATGTTCGTGATTACCATTTTGGTGAAACTGATTCTGAATCTGACTATGAAAATGAAGAGAATGTATCCATCGATTCAGCAGAAAAAAATCAGATCTTTAAAGATTTAAAGAGACAGGACTACTGTTCCAGAATACCATCTACTCCTCCTGTTTGTGATTCCTATCCTGATGATACTGATTCTGAGTCTGTATATGTCAACAAGGAGGATGACTTCACAGATCCAGCTGAATTGGCATTAGACTGGTATGAGCGCAACTTTAATTCGCCACAAACTCAGACAAGACCTCAACCTATTTGCTATAATGACATCCTTGGTTGTTATATTTACAACATGGATGATACAGACAGCTCCCATCATGAAACCTCTCATGGAAATACTGATCTTCCTATTTCTGATATTACCATGGATTCGTTAGATTGGACAGATTCAGAGCTGGAAGAAAGGACATCTGGTTTACAGACTGCTGTTAGGAGTAAAGGTCCTCTCAACTACTATGCTGATTTATCACATCAGAATTATGCATCCAGTGATGAAGAGGATTTCTGTTCTCAACCTTACTACAAGCCACAATGGCAGCAACCTAAGAAGCCTCATACTGGGAAGAAATCTAAGTTCTCTAAGAAAAAGAAGAAGAAGAAGAAGAAGAAAATCCTTCTGCCCACAGAAAATCAGAAGTGCAAAGAGGAAACTCAGCCTGATTCCCCTGTTTTAGATTCTGTTGTACCAGACCCTCTCTTGCCTCCTGACACTGTCAACACCGAGCTGGATGATGTCTATAGTCACTATCAGTCTCTTCTTAAAGCATCTAATGGTATCTCTTCTCAGACTCTACAACAACTACAAAAACTGTTTCCAACTATTGAATTCTTGCATCCCTCTCATGCTGCCTCAATACCTGTAAACCCTGTGCTAGAAGCAAAAGATAATTCTGTTCCAGATATACAACCTTTCAGTTTACCAGAGATAATCCCTGGAGAATTTAGCTCTGATATTCAAACTCAAATAAGCATGCCTGCTGAACTCCAGATAACTTCTCAGTCAGAATCTTGTGTCACAATTCCTCCGCATCTACCTGAGTGTGGCATATTGCAGTACACTTCACCTTCTCAAAATTCTTCTGTTATTGCATCTAAGAAATTGTTTCCCTTGGGAGATACTTTGCATCAACCTACATTTTCTACTACATCAGTTTCCTGTACAGGAATTCCTGATACTCAATCCTGTGAGGACAACTTTGAACCAAGTTTGCAAGTGGACATTCTTGAACCTGAAACTTGTACAAAAGTTCTTCAAGAAGATTCCCCTGTGCCCATTCCTGTTCCTGTTTTCCATGATTATACTACTAAACCTGACATCAAGGTGGACTCTCCTGTTTTTGACCCTGGTATGGGAATTCCTTTTTTTAACCCAGAAATGGGTGTAATAATACTTGATCCTGAAGATAGCCATGCCCTCTACTCAGAAGCGAGTATGGTTCTTGGCTCTAAAGTGGGTCTTGTTCATTCTTCGTTTATGAACCCTGAAGAAAGCCTTGCCCTCTGCTCAGAAGAGAGTATGGTTCCTGGCTCTAAAGTGGGTTCTTTTTCTTTCTCTATAGTTGAACCTTGCCCTGGCATGGGCATACCTTCACCTGATCCTACTGAGGATATGACTGAACCTTGCCCAGATGTGGGTATTCCTGAACCTTACCCTGGTGTGGACATTCATATACCTATTCTTAGTGAGAACACTTTTGATTCTGAATCCAGTAAGGAGACATTTCATTTTGAATTAGAAGATGGCAAGAACTGGACAAATCTTGCACTCTACACTCCTATCTCCTATTTTGAAGAAAGCCCTGCTATTGCGTTAGAAGTGGCTATAGCTTTTTCTTTTGGAGTATATCTAATCCTCAGCCAAGAGGTTAATTCTGAGGATACTCAAATCTCTGACCCAAAGGTGGTTAATCTGGTTATCAATCCAGAATGCTGCATCTCTATTTCTGAAGCTGAGGAAAGCCTTTTCATATCTCTAGGACTGGCTGCCTTTTCATTGGCTATATACATGGTCATCTATCATGAAGAACATCCACCTGTCTACCCTCAGAATGATTCTGTGGTAGGAAGCTCATTGTATGTTACGTTCATGCATTCTCACGATGACTACAAAAAAGTTGACTTCAAGTTTTGCTCTCATCATTGTCAAGATCTTTTGATACCTGAATTACATGGCCTTTACTTCGTCATTCAACTTTTTCAAGAGATCTCCAATCCTCCTTTCTTGATTTCCGATTGGACTCACTACCTCCATACACCTACTACCGATTCTCCATATCAATTTTGTTCTCTCTCCTTTTGGATTGTATTGGGCGCCCGGAGGTCGCCTTTAAGGAGGGGAATCTGTAACATATCTCAGCCTAATGTCACTATCCCTTTAAGAAATCCTTTTCTGACTGCTGCATTTGGGCAGTATTCACATTCAGCCTGCCTGCCTGATTAATCATTCATGCACCTGATTACCTCAGCCTCTTTTTAAGCCTTCTCAGGTCTAATGTGCCTTGCATTAACATTGAAGTTGTGATCCTGAACAGAGGTCTGTGACTGTTTCCTGCATGAACTTAGCAACTATTCCAAGATACAGCATTTCCTATTACCTATGCAAAATATCATCAAACCGCAAGTATCAAAAATATCTCCATTCTGTTTCCTGGACACAGCTACTTAACAATCTCTGAACTTTATTATAATTCAACTATGCTTTTGCTTACCATCACTCTCTAATTACAACAGCATCTTACTCAGAACTTTATAAATATTTCTCTGCTACAAGTTGTCATTGCTGAAATATCCTGCTGCAAATATGTTAACATATTCTGAACTCTGCATCTATGTGTTCAATTAAAAGCTTTCCTGTGATTCTCCAATATATGTTCAAACAGTAATTAATGCCTTAAACTTAACTTTCACCTGTGCTGCTCTGCTAATTACTGACATACAGCTCATTATAATAATATGTACTGTGAACCTGCAATAAACCAAGTTTGCATCTAAATGCACAAACAATAATTAATGCCTAAACTTGCAGCTTGTCTAAGTACCTGTGCAGCTGTGCTTTAACTCTGACATACAGCTTTATATAATATTATGTACTGTGAACCTGCAACAATCCTTAGTTTGCATCTAAGTGTCAAAGTTTCACCAGATTACTCTGAAGCCTGAACATTCCACTTTGCTATATTTCTCTCTCATTGAATCCTGCAGTTACTTCTATTAACTAACTATAAGTCACAGTGAACTCAGAATATATTGTATACAAATGTTGCACTCTCCATTTATTCTACAATAACTTCTAGCAACTATGAATCACAGAATATCATCTATCCACGTCCAGGATACTCTTCCCCGGGTCAGGGGTCGGTGTCTTCAAATCCCTACCACTGCCCCGAGGGTCTGTTTCCTGAGCGCATGTACACCGGATCATGACACTCCCGTCCCCTCCGCTCTGTTCATGACCTCCTACTCTCCTCCTCTCTGGTTACCTCATCGCACTCCCTTTTACAGGACTTCTCCAGACTGGCTCCCATCTTGTGGAACTCTCTGCCTTGCTCCACAAGACTCTCCCCTGGTTTTAAAAGCTTCAAGCGCTCCCTAAAGACTCTACTGTTCAGGGATGCATACAACCTATGCTAACCTTACTTTATACCAGTTCCACTCCTCGATTGCTATCCCCTGAACCCCCTTAGCATGTAAGCCTAAGATTCCAGCTGTTTGTAGATCACCTTCTTAAGAGCTGACTACAACAGTGCAACTCTTGGCAGGGCCCTCTACCCATTTGATTCCTATAATTGTTTTGTTGTACTCCGCCTTTGTTTATAGCGCTGCGGAATCTGTTGGCGCTCTACAAATAACCGACAATAATAATAATAATAATTTGCACAACAAACATAAAGTATATTAATATAACAATAACATTTAAACCTCTATATTTCTGCCTGTTTCTAAGCCACTAGAGACAGCCTCTTATCACATGCTTTTCACAACAAGAGACTGCTAATTCATGTGTGCCAAATGCCACAACAAGATAGAATTGTGCTCTCTCCCCTGGAGTTGTGCATGACACAGCACTAATTGGCTAAAATGCAAGTCAATAGATAGTAAATAAATAGCACTGTGATAAGAGAGCTGTCTGCAGAGGCTTAGATACAAGGTAATCCCAGAAGCAAAAAGTATATTAATATAACCGCGTTGGTTATGCAAAACTGGGGAATGGGTAATAAAGGGATTGTCTATCATTTTAAACAATTAAAGTTTTGGAGTAGACTGTCCTTTAAACTTTTGAACTCATTTAACCACATAAATGATGGAACAAATTAGTTTGTTGGTTTATTCATTGTGCATTTATCAGAATACAAATGCACATATCTATTAACGATTGTTTAAACTAAATTCTGTTTTAGCCATCTTTGTTTTTAACACAAAGATTGGCATCAAATACAAACACAGTCTGCGCTGATTGGTAAATATGCTCTGTGAATGGTGCACCGATATCTGTTAGTGGCCGTCTGAATGAACTGGGCGCATGCGTACAGGGTGGATTAAATGTTTTAAATACACAATTTACGTTGAAACATGTCTTGCAATAAAATGTCCCTGTCCATTATAGAATCTATGTGAAGGAAAACAGTCATTTTACTTTACTAAAAATAATCCACCATTTTTTAACACACTGTTTTATAGACGTGAATTCAGAGGTGATTATTGGATATGTGCTTGGTAACAAAAAGTTGAGGCTGACAATTATGTGTGTTTGAAACATTGGGCTCAGCTTGTGCCACTAAAGCAATGGCTTTGCAACCAAGACAGATCCAGCTAAAATTTTAATTTGTTTGTCAGGAATTTTTCGGACAATTTAGATTGATTATATGGCACAGAAGAGCCTTTCAAGCTGTTACTGGTCATATGTTTTGATCTATAATTCATTTCTACTTGGTGGTAAATATCTTATGACTTGTAAAAAGTAAAAAAACTAAAACTTTGTTTTTGGAGTAATCAAAAGATCAGAACTTAATTCTAGCTGACAAAATAGTGTAATACTGAGCTACAAGAGAGTTAGAAATATGTTTAATGCACTTTTATTTGGCATTTTTAAAATCATTATTTTAATCTAAAATTGATGATTTAAAAAAGAAAACCAACAGATGGCGCTGTTGTTAAAGAGTAGTTACATTCTCATAATTTCTTAGTTGCTCAAATACTAATTCATTCTTATTACTAAGGTAATAACAAATGATAGTAATATCAGTAATACATTGCTCTAAACTGCTATGGTATTTTTACTAATGTAAATCTTGTAATGTGACTCCTTTACACCACATCCATTATTCCTTTATTAGGTAGTTAAGAATATATTTTTTTCATATTATGCAGTCTCCCCAAAGCCTCATCGAATTAGTGTACTTAGGGTGCCAGGGCTCTTTAGCAGATCACAGCCATTAATTAAGCTATAATGTGTCTGTCTGCAGGAGTGGGCATTTAGTTAGCAAAACTGTTGTTGTGGGACACATTTAAGGCCTGAGGAAAGGACAGTGACTATATCAAGGGTCTGTTGTTCACTGACTTCATTAAATTCAATTTGTCAAGGAAAAAACTAACAAGTGGTTGGATAAAAAAAAAAATGATATTGTCCAATGATTGGCTGTGAGTTGATATATGCCTTAAGGAAAACCATGTTCCTGGTATACTATATCTTCTTCCCCTCATTAAAATCAATAATTGACAAAGCCTTTGTACTTTTTGCAGCAATATAAAGAATCTGTCTGGTTATTTATTGGTTAACATTTTCATTTCTGTTCATCAATTTGATTATCTAATCAGTAAGGCTGAGTAAAGTCTGTTACACATCAATATTATTAACTTTATAATTAATAAAACAACATAGTGGTTTATTTTTCAGTAATATCTCTGGGCAAAAAAAAAAAAAAAAACATGAAATGTTTTTACCCTCTAGTAATGCACTACATCTTTAAAATGAGCTCAGCTTTCCCACAAGCAATTCGGGTTTATTTGGAATTGAAATATTAAGACAAGGGTTTCATACTTGTAGTCAGACAAGCCTGCTTTAAATTCACACATTCCTTAGGGCAGCTTCAGAATATAATTTTATATGACTATATTAATGTTCTTATGCTGGTAAAAATTAGATTAAATTCTGGAGCTTTTAGCCAAGTCATTAATAACCGACCATGTCCGACATGCAAAAGAAATATACTCATGTGACCAGCCTGGATGCAAACAGTACATTCAAATTAGCTGCTAAGAAATTCTCATGTCCCAAAAGGCTCACGTCTTATATTAGCAAGAAAAAAAGTGAGTGCGTGTATATCATATTCTGTATATTTTACTATTAGGTATTAAAGGGATATGAAATGGTTTGTATTTATGCACAGTATATAGCTGCACTGCTTTGTAAAATATCCTCCTACTGAATAAATGGTTAAAATAATTGAAACAGTTATTTAGTTAGCAAAATTGTCATTGTTTTGCAGTCTTGGAACATACCTCTTGAATGTTTATCTTATCTCCTCTTCGGATGCCAATTAGCAGTCACTAAGTGGAATGTTGTAGGGTAAGAGTTCTGAAGACCGGAGTTTGCACCTCGGAAATAAACCATTTTAAATTACAGGAAAAAGGGTAAAAAATAAATGTGTTATATATATATATATATATAGTCCCTTCAAAACAGGCACTCGCTGGTCTTCATAAAAAATAACTTTTATTTCAGGTCATCATAAAAAAAGACATATGCTTATCCTTCTTTGGAGATTATATATATATACACAAAGTATTTTACTATTTATAATTAAACATATTAAGGGAAATGTCCCATTTAAAACAGTAAAGAGCCTAATTACTTTCTCACTATTGGCAACGGACTAAACATGAGGGAAAGTAAACTCAGTTTAGTGCTTTTGTAGGCCTCTATGTCCATTAACCTCTAAGCTGTCAAGAAGAACTGTAAAGCATTATCTTGGAACCAAAGGGTTAATAGATTAAAGGGACATGAAAGTCACAATTAAATGTTCATGGTTCAAACAGAGCATGTCACTTAAAGAGACTTTTCCATTTAATTCTATTATCAAATGCACTAATAATAATAGTTATTACAATTATAACAACTAGTATTTATATAGCACCTTTCAGCACTTAAAGGAACAGTAGAATTGCATAATTGGCAAGTGCATAAAAAGACAATATAATATAACTTACTATGACAAAATAAATAATGAAAAAAATATTACAAAGTTGTTTCATTACTCATAACTATATTTTAGGTGTTTACTGTCCCTTTAATTATGAACCCTATTTCAGGAGTTAAACACATAGCTATATGCAAGCAATAATGCAAGATATTGTGCTGCCTGGGTCCGAGAATGCAATGACGCCTCCCAGTAGTAACATTACTGATTAGCATATCAACCTACTAGCCTGTCTGCTGATCTTAGTAAGCCTGCCTACCTGCATGCAACAAAAGCTTACACACAATTGTGCAATAAGTTGGAAGGTAGTTAGGGAAGAGATGCGCTTGACCCACCTTGAATGTCACCCCTGTTCGGTTCTGTGTCTTTGTGCATGATGAGGTTATGTTGCTGGGAGCCTGCAACTTCCCTCACGGAGGACAGGAGTGGTTGGGTCTGACAGTGACCGACTCAGTCACTGAAGGGCTGCCCCTTGTCAAGTGCCACCTGGATTCGTTAGACCCACTTGGACCGATTGTTGAGCCGGCCCTGAAAAGTGCAATAATAAAATGTGCTAAACCAGAGTATTTTTTAGACCTGTGTATTTGGATAATTTGCTAGGATTCGAATGCAGGAAGAAGGCGGCCGCTTGAATAATTTCGTTTTTTTCGGAGCCGCATTTATTCTTGTGAAAATGAAACCTATTAAGATCTGTGCGAATCCACATCTTAGTGTGCTTCACTTTCAAAAGAAAAAAAACGAATGCCGCTAGCTGACGCCTCCTTCCTGCATTTGGATTATAACGAATTATCTGAATGCAGAGGCCTAGTATTTTCTTTATGTCCCTTTAACATATAAAAAGAATAATAGAAGGAAAAATGTACAAAGAAACGGAGACT
The DNA here is from genome assembly GCF_027579735.1 of Bombina bombina. Taxonomy (NCBI): domain Eukaryota; kingdom Metazoa; phylum Chordata; class Amphibia; order Anura; family Bombinatoridae; genus Bombina; species Bombina bombina. Next base: position 29,906,206 of record NC_069508.1, read on the forward strand.
GTATTGTATATTAAACATAATGTCTCCTGTTAAAGCAAATCTCAGATGTATGAAGAAAAAAAAAACTGTACGCAAGTAGCAGATGGTTCTATAATACAAATCCCCCAAGTACTGACTATATTCATGAAATGAAGTTACAAGGCATAATGTGCTGCTATGGAATAACTACATGTTACATATTCCTCCGCATGTATCCTTGATATATTGACATTGCAATTGGATCGTACTTCTAGTATTAAGCACACAATATATCTGACAATGCAAAAGCCCGGGGCAGTAATGACAGTCAAATATACACAGAGAAAATATATTTAGTCCATTAGTAGCGGGGTCCAACCCTAAGTGGTACTGGTTATCTCTTTAAAGCAGATATTGTTTAGTGAACTGTATCAAATGAAAGCTTCAAGTGTAAACTCTCTTAAAAGGGCGACCTTGTGTGTGCATTAATTAAACCTTTATGTGCTTTTTTTTCACATCTACCATAGACCTGCTGCCACAAAATGGATTTATTACTTTAAAAAGCAGAAACAAAAAATGTGTTTTTTCTTTCCTCTTCCACTTTGTTTCTGCATTTGTAAAATCAATAATCACTTAATGGCATGTGTTCCACCTGTGAAATGCAGCCTTTACCTCCATTAGTGAGCTTGTGATGCCAGCAATTAATAGTTGGTTGAATACAATATATCTAAGATGATTTACAGATCACTGTAAAAGGAAAAACCAAACCTCCTCAAATTGGATTGGAACCTTGTAACAACTGAATGTATCCAATTTACAATTCTGTCCTGGTTTCAGGGTATGCAGTGATTTTGTTTGGGATAAAGAGACATAATTGTGCATTAGTAAGCAATTGGCTAGTGCAGGGGTCAGCAGCCTTGTCACCTCAGATGTTTTGGAACTAAATTTCCCATGATGCTCGGACACACTTTAGGCTGTCTGAGTATCATGGGAAATGTAGTTCCCGAAACATCTGGGGGGGACCAAGGTTGCTGACCCGTGGACTAAAGCATTTTACTATTAAACTGCTGCAAGCCACTTTGGCACTTAATTTTCAAACCTGATTTCTCCCCAACAAGCCAGATTTGCAGGATTACCTTGGGTGAGAGCAGATAAAATAACAATGTTTACTAATCAGCTGATCATTTCACCTCCGCTCCAGTTCAGAAATCCAGAAAACCTGGCCAGTTAGGGAGGTCTGAGGACAAGTTTGAAAACTAGTGCTCAATGGGAAAGATGTATTAAAGGTACATGATAGCCTAAGTCTTTCTATCATGATTCAGATATAGCATATACATTTAAAGAATGTTCCAGCTTACTTCTGTTATCAATTTTGCTTCATTCTCTTAGTATTCTTTGTTGAAGGAGCAACAATGCACTACTAGGAGCTAGCTGAACAAATCAGATAAGGAATACATGTGCAGCCACCAATCAGCATCTTTCTCCTAGTAGTGCATTGCTGCTCCTGAGCCTACCTAGGTATGCATTTCAACAAAAGATACTAAAAAAAACAAAGCAAATTAGATCATATAAATAAATTGGAAATTTGTTTAAAATTTCATAATTTATCTAAATCACGCAACTTTAATTTTAACATTACTGGCCCTTTAAAATGCATTTGCAGCTTTTGAGGGTTTGTAACCACAAATTTAACCCTTGCCTGCTGGGGTTAAAGTGTCTACATCGGAACAACTGTGCGCACAATTGCAAGATTTCAATTATTGGATCGGGTCTGGGGGGGGCGTCCCTATAACCCTAGGAACGCCCTCCAGAACGCGATCAAATCCAGGAAGCGCAGTAGGCTTCTGGACAGCCGTTGGCTATGACGTTGTATTCCGTCATAACGGCGCTAAAGGTTGCGCCATTTTGACAGAATACAACGGCATAACGGCGGCAAAAGGTTAAGAAGCTGAAACTGCTTGTATATTCTCTCAGAGGTGGTGAGATAAATCAGCTGACCCTTGCTCGTTCTCGGTGATTGACATGCCCTGCTCTCATGCAATTGCTTGCGTGACAGCAGGGGCGGCATTGTGCTCTCCAGTGATTGGTGGATAGTGGCTACATGCATATAATGCTCCTGATGGGCTCGGTGGCCATGTCCTGCTGTAACACAGAAGTACACTGCTGTTTTAGAGCAGATTTTACCTCTGTGCTCAAGTCATTTGTAGGGGATAAGCACATAAATAAAGGTACACGATAGTTCTAGTTACAATCATTTTCATCTGGCCCTCCATTTCTTCACACTTCTCTGCCTCATTTCTATGCCATCTGTATGGATCCAACGTTTAAGTTCCTGTTTTAGTTTAAATGCAAATTTGTGCCACTTATGGTCTTAAAAAATATATATTTAAATTGCTTTAAACTTCAAAAAAATGCATATCTGTCTGAAGATTATATATCTGTATCACTTATATCTGTATCACTTCCTATTGGCTGACTCATACAGCTGTATTTGTGTCCATTGGTTGACTTGGACAATCTCCCACTGTATCAAGCTAATGTTCAAAATATATTTTGTAACTTTAGTCTTAAAATCGTGAAGTATAAATACCCTAATTTTCATGCAACAAACAGGCTTACCGTCCCTTTAATTACAAATAATGTCTCATTTTTGGGTGCTAAGATAAAATTCCAGAAAATATAAACTATAGAAACATCCTCAGATATTACTTAATTATTTCACAGTCATGTGTATTTGTTTTTTTTTCTTTCTATAAATAGATCTTTTAAAGTAATGGAAAAATAACATTATTCCCCTGGGATATAAATGTGTTAGACTCTTTCAATAGCAACTTTGTACTATCCATTAAATGAAAATTGATCATCTAAAATAACAGAAAATACAAAGTGATTCTGACTATAAACACAAACCTTCTCACTGCATGTGTTGGTATATGATCTGTTTAGTGTAATGCCAGTCCATAGTCATATCTGGGATATATATTCCAAGAAAGCTTTCTGATTGGACATATGGAAAAGCCAGTTGAATAAAACAAGGACCATACATAGACAGTACATTTCATAGGAGGGTTTTATCAGTTCAAATTAACCCTTAGGCAGCTGCATATATTGTCTATGTGTAAATCAAACTATTATTATTCTTATTGTTCATTGTGATAAAAAAAACTGTACAATGTTAATGTGTAACCAATAATCCATTTAACCCCTTAACACTGTTATGACATCCCATGCCATTCTAACAGCGCTGGACTTTAACCCCAAAGGACGGCATGGAACGTCCTACCTTATAAGGCGTACTGCAGCCTCCCCCTTTTGACAAATTAAAGATCGGACTGGGGGCGTGCGTAGCAATGTTGGCAGTCCCCCATGATCTGAGACTGGCCTTGAATTCCCACGATCGCATTGACGATTGCGCAATTTCATTTTTGCAGCAAGTGTTTACCAAAGTACCAAAGTTAAACACTTGTGCTGCGCATGAAGGGCTTAACCTGCTGGAGTGTATTTGTTTATAAATAATTCCTTTGTCTTTAATAGTTCCTTTGTCTTTATTTTGTCACCTGAAATAACTGCTTTTGCCCACTTGTACTGAAAATATCAATACTACAGTAATGGCTACAGCAAAGATATATAAACAAGAGACAGCAGCATAAATCAACCACCCAGTGTGCGTCGGAGAGAGTCCAGCTCATTTGAAAATGAGTTCCTGCAGCAGCAGCAGCTTTGAATACAATGAGCTTTTTTTTTTAATCCATTCACAAACTCTTATTTATTAGGAAATAATTGTGTCTAATGTGCATATAAAAGAGCACTATTTAAACATTTTGAAATATTTTTAGATGTAAAACTTGTTTAAATTTATATTGACACTAACACGACTTGTATGTGCACAAGTAACCTGATATAGGCCACACTGATCTATTAGTGGACAGTTACATCACTTCAGCTGCAAATACAATATTTTAAGTCCACAAATATGTTTTAAATAAATATATTTTTAAAAAATACAATATTTTAGATGCAACAAAAAACAAAACAATAATAATATATTTATTTTAATGGACATTATGCAAAATATAAGCCTCTGCTTTATTGGAGTGTAGTATAAAACTTCACTTAGTACATAAATTATATTCCCTATAATTGAACTCTGTAAAGTGTGACTTTCATTAGTCTCTTTAAAGGATAAAGTTCATAAACTGGCCCTGCAACATGCTATAAAGCAATTGCTTGATCCGTGCAGGAGCTCATTTACATATACCCCTGCCTGATAAGGTGATAAGATAAAACAAAATTAAAAGGAACTATGCTGCATAACAAACATTGTTAACAATGACAGTCTTAAAATTATTTAATTTGTCTCTGATGCAAAGCTTAAAGGGACATGAAACCCCCAATATTTCTTTAATGATAGAACATACAATAATTACAATTTTAAACAACTTTCCAATTTACTTCTATTATTTAATATAATTAATTCCTTTAGCAGTAAGGAAAGTCAATGATAAGAGTCATAAATGTGCAGCTACCAATCAGCAGCTTCTGAGCCTACCTAGGTATACTTTCAACAAAGGATACAAAGAAAACAAAACAAATCAGATAGAAATAAATTGAAAGGTTACTTGAAATTGCATGGTCTAGCTAAATCATAAAAGCAAAAAAAATGGGTTTGGTGTCCCTTTAATAGATACTAAGAAATAAAAGAAAAATAGTTGTAATGCCCTCTTATGCCTATAGCTTTTAATATGTGCTTTGTGAATAAGCAGTATTTTTTATCTTCCTATACACAATAATGATGAGCAGGCAGCAGTTTACACGATGGCTCCGCGCCTGCACTAATGGGCTCCTCACCCCACTACCAGCAACGTCCCAAAAATCCCCTAAAGAACACAACTATTCCACCTGATATTTCCATCACTTCTTAGCCCCGCCCCCTCTCAGACTCCCGTCACGCGATTGGCGAGTCTCTCATTCCGCTTGAGCAGACGGCTCTGTGATTGGTGGAGGCGGGCTAAACTGGCAGCAGTGCTCTGTCAGTAACACATGTCAGGCTAGAGGGAGCCTAGACTTACAGAGAGGAGCAGACACCGCACCGGGCTTCCTGCATTCACCGCTGGCTACAACCTGGCTACTATTTCAGTTCCGCACTTCTTCCTATAGCTCCGCGCGTCATTCTTATTGCTTCTGTTGTAAACAAGGAGCACAAAGCTGCTGAAGATCCGACAGGGAAGCAAACTTGCAGCTGCTGCAGTTGGTCTGCGTGTAGCAGAGGAGAAGGGGAGGGTCTGGGCTTGTGGAAGTGGCTGAATCTGGGATCCTAAAGCTGCTCTGTCTGCAACAAGAACTCCTGCAAAAGGCATCAGATCTGGGAATCCAACCTAATAATTCTCATTTGTGCACAACGAAAAAGGTAAGAAGAAATAAACTGATTATGCATAGAACTTGCTTTATATTATTTATGTAATGCTTTGTATAAAGAGCACAGTACACAAATTCCTTTCCCCACCCCTTCCCTTTTTTTCTCTTCTTCTTCTCCTCATTTCCTATGGAAAAGGAGTCCCTGACTGCTTTATGAATTGGGAACCAGCCACCCACCTCCCCCCTATTTTTTTTCTAATCCAGCAGACTGGGGGGAAAAGGGCTCCTTTCTTTCTTAGAAACAGTAGCAATCACATCAAAGTGAACTCTCTTTGCATTTCCTTCAACTAAACTCAAAATCCATTGATCCCACTAATTAAAAAAAAAAACAGGGCATGAATTAAGATGATTGTTTTACAAATTACCTTCCTACTTCATTTAACACCAGGGGCTTTGTTTTTGTAAAAAAATAAATAAATGTTACTTTGTATCAAGCTGCCAGCATTCTCTTTCATTCCTATATAATTTATGTAGCAAACCTATTAAAGTTAAAAGCCCCCCCCCCCCCTTCTCCCTTTAACTCCAGTGAAACTTGATGAGAATTCTACCTTTATAGTTATGTAGACTCCTATTCTTGTGCAGTCCTTCTGGATTCATCTTTTGTAGATTTAATCAGCATTAGAGCAATGCTTGTCCTTAATAGCTTTAGCTAATGTGGTTATTGGATGCTTTGCAAAGTGTAATGTTTCCTTATTTTTGTATTTACCTTTCAACCATGGTTGAGGTAGGTCAAAATGAATCTGCCTTGAGAGAAATTTGAAGCTTTTTAAAGAACATAAAACACTTGATAGACTCCAGGCAGGAAATGCAGATTCATTATTAGGGGGTGGGAGATGAAATTGGTTGAAAAAGCAAATCCTTGTGTAATGCATCAGATAAATCAATTTACATAAAGGTATGATGCATTTGGGTACACACAGATAATGGCTTTTAAAGTGGTTTTATTTTCAACTCATAGTGTTTTGTTACAGCCTAATAGGTATACTCATGATTATGGCATATGGGGCTGTTTTATTTACTGTCCTTGCAAATCCATGAGGAGAATCTCAAATCTAACTAGCTACGTCTTAGGCACTTGCAAAGTTTCTTGAAATAATTCAAATAATAATAAGAATATATATTATTTTGTAGAAAGCACAATGCCTGATCTCAATATCTGAGCTTTGCAGGTATTGAATATATTAAGGGAGAATCAGTCAATGATGAAAGATAAGTCAGTGTACAGATAATACTGATGTACCTATTGTAACTATAAATTGTGTTGACAGTCGAGAGATATTTAATTTAAACTGCTGGCTACAATAGTATCTTTTCTGACTTTTATCAGGAAATGAAAGCTTTTCGAGGGCGTCGATTCGTTGCATTTAAATTGCTGATCAAGGATAGATTAGGGAACAAAAGTGCTGCTGTGTGTTTGTCTAGGAAGTGAGTAGGCTTCTAAAGTTCAGCAGTCCTATTTGGTTCTAATTCTAAAGCAACATCAATTGATCACCCCCCAAATCAAATAAGATTTCAGCTTATCCAAAAATAACAAGGAAATTGATTAGGCTAGATACCATAACAAAACATAGGGCTTAGACCTGCACAACAGGTTTTTGATTAGTCTACATTCCCTGTGCAAACCTTCATGAAATTTGCTTTGATTGAGCTATTGCTTATCAGACCCTTTATACTTGTTGTTGTGTCACATGTAATATTTGCATTTCAAGAAAAACATTTAAGTGGCTTTTACTTGAAGTCCTGAGTTAGGAGTGATACATTGCTGTGCATACAGAGTTTAAAAGGTTAGACAAACTCTAAGTTAGTGTAGCATGCACAACGTTTCAGCCTGCATTCACCTTCTTTAGATCAAGAGGCATCAATGCCTGCACCTTCAGGGATAAAATGAACACAGTGGATGCACGGTACCTTCTATTTTCACCTAAAGTAATGTCAAGACTTTAGATGGCACCGTCTGAAAGAGAGAGCACGCTGACCCTAAACAAAGTCACAAAAAGTAAACAACTCATTACTGTGTCAGTTTAATGAGGCTGATCTCTTACTTGCTACTGTTTTGTCCAGGAGCTGATTTATCTGCTTGCTCAGTTTGAAGTCATTTATATATTTATTTATATTTCTCCCTTTTTTAGACCATGGTGAATCCAGGTAGCAACTCACAACCTCCCCCAGGGTGGAAGAGGTGTGCGGGATGTGGTGGCAAAATTGCAGATCGTTTCTTGCTTTATGCTATGGAAAGCTACTGGCACAGTAGATGTCTGAAGTGTTCCTGTTGCCAGGCTCAACTTGGGGAAATTGGGACCTCCTGTTACACGAAAAGTGGGATGATCCTTTGCAGAAATGACTACATCAGGTGTGTGTTTTATTTTTTTTCTGTGACAAGTGTGTATATGTGTATATATATGTGTGTGTGTATATATGTGTGTATGTATATATATATATATATATATATATATATATATATATATATATATATATATATATATATATATGTATATGTGTGTGTGTGTGTGTATATATATATATGTATATATATATATGTGTATGTGTGTGTGTATATATATATATGTATATATATATGTGTATGTGTGTGTGTATGTGTATATATATATATATATATATATATATATATATATATATATATATATGTGTGTGTATATGTATACACACACAATCTATCAACACAATTTTTTTCTGCACTCTGATTTAACATAAACTGATAATTTTGATAAAGTTTGAGGCGATACGATCTGTTTCCTCAGATGTCTGAGGAAGTCAGAGTGTTTCTGAAACATTAAGTAAATGAGCTTATTTTTACATTTGTATTGTATATATTTTCTTGTTAAATGTAGTGGATTATATATTCCTTTTCTGTTACTTATGTCCCAGTTACCACTGTATCTGTTGAGAGTGCATGTCCACTTAATCATTAAAGTACAAAAAATAGTAAATTCATGTATATATTATTATTTTATTAGTATTATCTTTGAGGTGTGTGTATGTATGTATATATATATATATATATATATATATATATATATAATATCTCTGCTTGTTATATACATAAACATCATAGCTATTGCATCTCACTTGGAATCACAAAGAATACAAACTGGCCCTGTATTATGTGCTACCAAAGGTTTTGCATTTCTCATAATTAGCAAAGAATCTCTGCAAGCCTAAGTTGGACTTAAGCTACTTATTTATTTTTACACATGATAGATCTGTGTATGAAAACATTTAATTGGCAGATTGGTATGGCCATCTTTCGGTTTTTTAATTTAGAAAATGCTATCTATTTTTGATCCCTGAATCTAATCTTCAAGAGCAATAACCCCTTAATTGTGTAAGGTGTTAGCTCAGATTAATTATTTGCCTATCTGATCTCTGTCCACAATCTTTAGAGTAATTTAATGAATAGAATTGAGAGGTACAATATGGTGCCTATAGGATTTTTTTTTCCAGGTGTACCCAAGCACCTTAAAACTCATTAAACTGAAAGGCATTTTGAAGGATTACACATTTAATTTAAGTAAACGGTTTAATACACTGATGCACGCGAGTGCTCAGTAACTAATAAAGATTTTCTATTTCCAAAGTGAGATAACTTTTTAATGCATTTGGTACTTAGATATGAAGCACACACATGCTTAACTGAATTTTTGTTTTAACATTGGCTTTGCTATGTTTTAGTGAATTATGTTAAGTTAATGTTTTGCTATATGAGTTAGTAGATATTTCTCATTATGTGGTCATAAATCAATGAGATTATTTTCAAGTAAAAGTATGCAGTTGGGTAGGACTGAAGCGCTCTTAGACCTCATTAGGTTTAAAATGATGAACTCTAATTACTTTTAGTTATTCTGATAATGTAACCTATGTCCTGTTGAACTTCTCTGTCCTCAATCAGCTAAATTGGAGAAATATGTCTGCATAAATGGGTTTTGAGGGATTGAAACATTAATTTCACTAAGTGGTTTTGTTTTAGACTTTAATGTTAGGAAATCAGCACATAAGCACTGTGTTGTAATAGTTCTTTCTGGTGTGCTTGAGAGGCACTGTTAGGTTGACAGAATTTTAATTAAATTGAGCAGAACATAGGGAAGAAAAAAAAAAGGCATTTGTTTGAAGTGGAAAAAAATTTGACACTGATGTTCTGATGCACTCAGTGCTACAGATGTATCTGGCAATGAAAACTAAGCTATAAGATTCACTTCTGGTTGTTACTAATTACTGAG
>NC_069508.1:29918313-29945813 GCF_027579735.1 Bombina bombina
CACTATAAATAAAGTGCACTCTACTAATATTATATTATTTTAAAATGTGCTTTATTTATATATATATATATATATATATATATATATATATATAATTTTATATGCATTAAGCTGAAGTAATTTTCTTTTTTTTTTTTTTCTATACATAACAATGATCTGATTGTAATTATAAATGGTTTTGGTATATTAGACACGTCTTGCTGTTTTGTGTGATTGATTGTGTTCCCCAAATGCTAAAATATTAACGATCTCCTCTCGTTTGAAGACCTTAACAGAGGAAACTGAAACCAATTCTGTCATCAGTCCCTTGGCTTTAATTAGACAGACCTGGGGTGTCTCTTCCCCTATTGCTGGAGTTGGAGGAGGGAAAAAAAAGCCCATTAAAGTCCAGACTGAGACTGATAGCTACTTAATTGAGCACCTAAAGCCTCAAGCCTTTTAAATCAAACAGTGTCCTGCACAATCCTCTGGTAAGATAATTAACTCTCCAGCCGCACAGAAACTATGCGAAACAAGTTTTCAGAAAAAGGCTACAGTTACAGAAACGGTCTTCCTTTTTGGCTCCAAGTAAAAAAGCAATTACTTCACTTAATTTACAAGGGTTTACCTTCGCTGAGATTTTTCAATTTCTAGAAAATGATATAATTGAATATTCAAGCTATACACTTTAATGTGTTAGCATTCCCATGAAAGTAATTGCCCAATCTTACATAAGGGAGCGTGAGAAAGGGAAATGCAAACATATCTTCCTGGACAACATTAGGGAAATTGGTTTTAACCTAGAAATGACCTTTAATGCTGGAGGACTGATAACCAACATCTAGGCAATTAAGAGAGAACAATTGGGAGTATTGTATCTTGCAGATTGTATGGAGTTGTGTGTCTGTATTTAACAGAAATAAAGTTTTATAATTATTACCAAATGCTTTGCTTGGAAGCTTTTTGTACTGGGTATGAACTTTGCTACTAAAAAAAAAAAAAAATGTGCAAGGTTTTTGGTCTGGCTTTTAAACTTGATGTAAACTTGTCAAGTCCTGGTGTGCAATCTCTCAATTTGAATAAAGAACTAACTAACTATATATATATATATATTTGTTGGAAGTCACTCGGGGGGGGGGGGCGGTTGTGTGTGTTTTTTTGTTTTATTTTTTGGTGTTCTGGTTGGAAGTCACTCTGGGGGGGGATTATGTGTGTTTTGGGGTTTTTTTTTTGGTGTTCTGGTTGGAAGTGTGTGTGTGTGTGTGTTTGTTTTTTTCTTGAGTGGAATTGAAGTAGCATTCAGGAAGTTCTTTCTGTCCAGATGTGATAGTGGCTGACTTCTGATAAACAGGAATTGACTCTCTAATGTAGCGTTTCTGTTATTGTCAGTTAATCAAGAACTGCACACAATACACTCTCAATCTCTGGAGATTTTACTAAGTCACAGATAAAAATCATTCTATAGTGCTTTTTGCCTTTTAATTGTCTGATTCTGCACAACTTTCTGCAGTAGCCACATTAATTTATTTTAATGAAAAACGTAAGAACAATAGCAGTTAAAAAATAAAATAAAAAAATAAAATTATTTTTATCAACAGCAATATCAGCACTAAGTGATTTGTGTGTACACACCATATGCATTTTCAAGCCTTGCATATCAAACTACCATGGTGCTATGTAGTCCAGCTAAAATTTTGCTTTAAAGGGGCAGTAAACTCAAAATTAATCTTTCATGACTCAAAACCTACAATTAAAAAACAAACAAAAAAACTTTCCAATGTACTTGTATTATCAAGTTTGCTTCATTCTTTTGATGACGGTTACTCTGTGACTAATGTTCTATATTGTTGCAATCATGGCTGCCATAGTGTTAAAGAAACATACACACTCCTCAGCTTACCTTTTTCGCAAACGGTAGTGAGAACAATGAAAATTGGATCATATTAGTAAATTGGAAAGATTCTTTTTGACTTTACTGTTCCTTTTTATAGCAGTTTTCATGTGAGATTGAACTAAAGTGGAAGTGAATGCGCTCGCATGACTAATATTGCTGTATTCATGCTCGTTGCAAGGCCTATGTTAAGAACCAAAACATTATTTCTCATCATAGCAAGAAGGGCATTCTACCTGTTTTTAGTTTATTGGATTTATATAATGGTTTAAAATATAAAATGCTCAGACAGCTTTAATAGTTTTGAGAATATTTTCAGTAAGTTTATGACTGCACATGCATGTCGAGAGGTCATTTTTTGTTTCATCAAAAAGAGGCCTTTTTAAAATGTAATATTACAGGGAGTTATTTTTTTCTGTAGTAAAAAAAGTAAATATTTTATACTTATGGGGTTTGCCGCTGTCTACCAATAAAAAGGTGGTCATTTTGCTTATTAACCAGTGAAGTTCTATCCCACATACCAATTTTACTCAAATGTGCTTTTCTGTTAAAAATCAAAACCAATATCTTTAACCATTTTCATCCCCATAGAAAACATATTTTAAAATGTTTACATAGTGATGTGTACAGTAGAAAGCTTTATAACCTAATGTCCCCATTAAAGGGACAGTCAACACCAAAATTGTTATTCTTTAAAAAGATAGATAATAACTTTACTACCCATTCCCCAGCTTTGCACAACCAACATTGTTATATTAATATACTTTATAACATTTAAACTTCTAAATTTCTGCCTGTTTCTAAGCCACTACAGACAGCCTCTTAAAGGGACCTTTAACACTTGCCATCAATGAACCAACATACTTTTGCTATCATATATAATTGCCAATACTGAGCAATACAGCATAGACTATTTTGCATTTAAATAATGTCTACCTTAATATTTTAAATCTAAAGGCGATCTTCCCCCCTCCTATGGCGATCGCTTCCAGACAGTGACAAGAGGGCTGGGCACATTCTTGGTTCTCACGTCATCATCCCCCCTGTGAGTGAGCACGCAATTGTGAATAACATTTTCCCTCACCGGTGCATGCGTATTAGGCTGAAACTGAGAGCAACAGCTGATGAAACGTCACCGGAAGTGACATGGTTCGCTGTTTTACAAAGTTAGGTCCCTTCACAGAACACTGAGCTGTACACTAGAGGTGCTTGTGTGAACCAGTCGCTCATTTTGTCTAAGCTGCCTGTACTATGGGTCTGCTGCTTAGTCAGAGAGGAAGCGCAACTCCTATGCACAGGCTCTTCCGGCAACACAGATGAGCGCATCACGTGACCGCATATCTCCTCTTAACGCGCGTTACAACATGGCGGCTCCCTATCTAACACATAGGCTACAGTTCAGAGAAAAGTTCCATTGGGTTAAATAGTATAATAACAGATCAGATGCACATTATATTGTGAGTATGGAGGTTGTTGCTGCACACACTTTATATTTATTTTGAGGATTTTTTGAATGACGAGGTGTTTAGGATCCCTTTAAAGGGACACTGAACCCAAATTTTTTCTTTTGTGATTCAGATAGAGCATGACATTTTAAGCACCTTTGTAATTCTCCTATTTTCAAATGTTCCTTATTCTCTTGGTATCTTTATTTGAAATGCAAGAATGTAAGTTTAGATGCCGGCCCATTTTTGGTGAACAACCTAGGTTGTCCTTGCTGATTGGTGGATAAATTCATCCACCAATCAAAAACTGCTGTCCAGCGTTCTAAACCAAGAAAAAAGCTAACGAAGAAACATTGATAATAGGAGTAAATTAGAAAGTTGCTTAAAATTGCATGCTCTATCTGAATCACAAAATATTTTTTTTGGGTTCAGTGTCCCTTTTTATCACATGCTTTTTTTATTTTATTTATTTATTTATTATTTTTTTTACTTTTCCCATCAAGACACTGCTAGTTCATGTGTAACATATAGATAAGATTGTGCTCATGCCTGTGGAGTTGTGGCTGACACAGTACTAATTGGCTAAAATGCAAGTCAGATAATAAATAAATAGCCATGTGATCAGGGGGCTGTCAAAAGAGTTGTAGAGACAAGGAAATCACAGAGGTATAAATTGTATTAATATAACAGTGTTGGTTATGCAAAAATGTGGAATAGGTAATAAAGGGATTATCTATCTTTTTAAACCATAACATTTTTGGAGTTGACTGTTCCCTTTTAATGGAGATTTCTGAAGGGGAAAAAACAAGTGTTTAAGCTTTGCAGCTGGAGTAGCATCTATCCCATAGTTTGAAAGGTAACCCTTATACTGAATATGAAGCCTCATTACACATTGCTTCAGGTATAGGATGGCCATATGGGATAAATTGACCGTATCTTTATGCAAAAGGATGGCCAGAATAGTCTTAATGTGGCTTCCGAACCTGATCCAGGTAATTCATGCATATAGGCTGGTTGGCTTCATTTAGCTATGACAAACTGTTATGGAACAAAAGAGGAGATTTTTGCTTTCTTAATGGGTTGTTTGCCTGTTTTCTAAAGGCAAGTTAAAACAGCTGTTTCATCTGGCTTTGTTCAGCTTTGTTATTAATGTAACATGCCCTCCTTTTAATATATATTCCATTCTTTAGTTGTCTGCTCACAATACGACTGTAAAAGGTTAATTGTTTGACGTTTAACAAAGACATGTTGATTTTAGGAGATGTCTTTGGGAGAGAAAACTGAACATAATCTATAGATGAAACAAAGTTTTTCAAAAGTGTCTTCCTTTGGGCTAAGGAAACATTTTAATCATCTGTTATGCATCACAGGTTGACAAATTTTATATGAAACTTAGAAGCTTTTTAAAGATCCAGAGCAAATGTACATATTAAGGTAGTGGTGTTAAAGAAGTAATGAATCAGAAATATAAATTGCGGATCTGGGGTGGTGGTGGGGGGGGGGGGGGGCTGGTAAGGGTTGACTCTCAAATAAAAGTTACACCTGCAGCAACTTGCCTGGGGCATTGTTACCATGGTGTTTGAAATTAGAAAAGTAATGCTGTTTTTCGGGTACCTAATATGGAAACCATTAGCCTGTAATTGTTTTTCAATTTGTACAAAAAATAGAAACTTGTTTTTCACTCTTTATTTACTTTTTAGCTGTTTAACGACTGATGGTTTTTCCTGTACTGATAAAAGATGGTTTATAATACTATAAGCTCCCCAAATGTCTACATATTGGTTTTGTTACATTAATCTTCTAATTTTCCTAATATAAAAATTAATATTTTGTGGAATCCTGACGTCAGTCCTTTTTCCTCCTTATCACTTGGTCTTGCATACGTACAAGCATTTTGGTCTCATACATGTTGCACCTGATTTGTAGGTGACGTATCATCTGGGGAATTTGAAAGAACTGTTTTTATAGAAAGTAAAATGGATGGGAAAAAAAAGCTATGAAAAATGCCTTTTTGAGTGAAGGGGTCACCATATTGTTTTGTGGGTACAAACTGAAGCATGAAATGGACGGGTAAATGGGCACAAGTGGTTTTGTTTTCCTGGATAACTTAATTAATCTTTGTTCTGTTGATATATATTTCATTATTTGCTGTAAAAGGCCAGAAAAAAGTTGAACCTACGCGGTCATGGCCAGAACAAAGCATCTATACTTATTATTAAGGATATGGGCCATAAACACAATTCTTCTTGCTTCAGCTGGCTAAGCATCATGGGACATGTAGTTCCAAAAACCTATGGAGGGGCCAAGTTTGTGGAAGTCTGATCTATATTACACAGTACCCATCAACATCAAGAATGGAACTACATTTCCCATGATGCTCAGCCAGCAAAACCTCTGGAGGGCCAAGTTTGAGGATGCCTGCTAAAGACCATCCAGTGACCAACATCACAGTTATGCTTGGAGGACCTACATACAGCTAACTTTTATATGCTTTAAATTTAAATACATTAAAATGGCATAATCAACAAGTGCATAATAAGACCATGCAATAGCATTGAATGAGCAGTGTACACACACACACACACACACACACACACACACACACACACACACACACACACACACACACACACTAACTATATATATATTTATTTATTTATTCCCTCACAGATTTTAAAATTTACTTCAATTTCCAGCCCTCTGTATCATGTGACAGCCATCAGCCAATCACCCACTCCTACATATGCACATGTAAAGTAGAAGTGTGTGTATTTACAAAGGCTGTTCACAAATTGATAATGTAAATAAGTTGGAAAGTATCTTGAAACTGAATTGTCCATCTGAATCATGAAGGTTTAATTTAGCAGAGTCACTATAGCATTAAGCTCCATATGACACTATTATAATAATAATAATTAAAAAAAAAATTCTAAACAAAAGTCCTCAATTCCCACAAGTGGGACAGATTTTTTATATTTCCTTTCTTGTGGTGTTCTGCAGATCAATCATCATGTTGACTCAGGTTAGCCTGCTAGTGGGTAAATACAGTAGATTTGCATAATCAACAAATTCATGATAAAAAGACAATACAATAGCACTTTAGTATGAGCTTCAAATTTGTAGTAGATTTTTTTTTTTTTTTCCTGACAAATTTTAAAGTCTATTTCCACTCCTACTGTATCATGTGACAGCCATCAGCCAATCACAAATGGATATACATATATTCTGTGAATTCTTACACATGTTTAATAGGAGCTGGTGACTCAAAATATCTAAATATAAAAAGATTCTGCACATTTTGTTAATGGAAGTAAATTAGAAAGTTGTTTAAATTTGCTGCTCTATCTGAATCAGGACAGTTTAAGTTAGAGTTAAAGGGACACTAAACCCAATCCTTTTTCTTTCATGATTCAGATGGAGAATTCAGTTTTAAACAACATTCCAATTTAATTCTATTATCTATTTTGCTTCATTTTTTAGATATCCTTTGTTGAAGAAATAGCAATGCACATGGGTGATCCAATCACACGAGGCATCTATGAGCAGCCATCAATCAGCAGCTACTGAGCCTATCTAAATATGCTTTTCATCAAAGAATATCAGGAGAATAAAACAAATTGGATAATAGAAGTAAATTAGAAAGTTGTTTAAAATGTGGGTGTCATGTCCCTTTTACTTCTTTTCTTTGCTACCTACCATCACAGCATAAAGAACTCATATGTCACCTTCCAATCCTCTCCCTAGGTAAGAGGAAAGTGCCAATATCATTTAATAGGGCCCCACTTCTCCAACCTGGATATAGTTTGCTGATCCGTTTAGATAATTAGCAACATTGTCTGTAAAGCCATTTATGTAGCACAATGTGTGAGATTATAGTAAATCAGCTGTGATCACTCCTCTTTTCCTCCACCCACAATACACACACAACACATTGCATTAAAGGGTAAATTCAAAATGTATTGGTAATTGTTCCTTTTATTCTTGCTCTTGAAATAGCTGGTTTTGCTCAATGAAACCACCACCCATAATGAGATTTGTGTATAGAAGGATAAGACAAGCAGATCTGCTCTTCCTGCAGGTGCAGTCCATTTGAATGGGCATGTTCTTGAGAAGATTGGGAGGGTATGTGGTTGAGAGCACATTACTGCATTTGCCTGGCAAGACTGGCCCTAAGAAGTTACTTGCGTTGAACTAAGAAACTTCAGTTTCATTATTTGATATAGTTGTCCCCATTTATCAAAGTTGCCTGAGATCCTTGTCTGCCTGGGATTTCATATCACCGCAGTCAGCATTGCACAAGTAATTGTTTGTGTAACCACGTCCACTGTGTGCAAGCAGAGTCTGTCAATCCTTACCAGGAGGAATTAAGTCCGCCACCACTGAGGTAGTGGAGAGGCTAAGTAGCAGCGGCCTCAAGACTGTAACTAATTATTAGCTTTTCAGACCGCTCACGTGCCCACAACTTTATAAATGGGGCCTGTTATTTCATCTGAGAGGTTTGTGCACAGCATCTCAGATCTCTGTACCTTTAAAAATGTAAGGACGTTTAAACTTAAGGACTATCATCAACTCCTCCCCCCCCCCCTCTATCCACACAAGAGGCCAAATAAGGCAAAAAGCAATTAACAATATTGTTGTTTAAATCCTGCACCACCCAGTGAGCCAATGACGAGGCATAATTGTGTAGCCACCAATCGCCTTGTAGTGCATCACTGTTTCTGAGTCTACCTAGGTATTCATTTCAACACGTTATACCAAAAGAAGGAAGTACATTTAATAACAGAAAAAAAAAAATGCTTTATTTGAACCATGGAAGTTTGTTTGACTTTCCCTTTTTAGCCATATTTTATTATCCTCTGGCCTGCAGGGCCTGATAATTCAAGGGACATTTAAAAAAATAAACAAAAAAATGGATTCTTCTTGGTTGTGTTGTAATGTGCTTTCAATATTTATTTTTTTTTGCCCCTTTTTTTGTTTGTTTTTCCACTGCCCCAGAAAGGCTTGAGTGCAAACTGAAGGCTCAAAAATATGACCTTGCAAGTTGCAACATGCTACACAGTTAGGGCAGGAGCTCATTTAACCATCTTATTGCTTGAAGCTGAAGAGAAACGATAAACTTAAAAGGCTTTTCAAGTAATATGTCCTTGGACTACAAAACAATGCAATGCTAACAAAAGTTTGAAATGAGTAAAATGACTTTAAAGGGAAATGAAACCCAAATTTTTCTTTCTTTCATGATTCATATAGAGCATACAATTTTAAACAACTTCCCAATTTACTTCTGTTATCGATTTGCTTAATTCTCTTGGTATCTTTTATTAAAGGAGCAGCAATGCACTACTGGGAGCTAGCGGAACACATCAGGACGATGCCAATGACATGGAGCAAATATGTGCAGCCACCAATCGGCAGCATAGTTTCCTAGCCAAGAAGCCTACTCAGTATGCTTTTCAATAAAGATACCAAGAAAACTAAGCCAAAGTAAGATAATTCTTTCTTTCTGTTGAGCCTAAACAACCTAGTATAAAGGGACATTGCATATTGAAGAGCATAAACACACATACACACAAATGAAATAAGCAGTCATTAAAAGAAATGTCTCTGTATATATATATATGTGTATATATATATATATATATATATATATATATATATATATATATATATATATATATATATATATATAGTGATATATATATATATATATTATATGTTGTGTGCGTGTGTATGTATATATACTATATATCTATCATTGAAATATTACTGACGAGAGCTATATTAACTGAAACTAGTTGGCAAGCATTAATACTAGCAGTATGAGTTATGCATGTTCTAACTGATGAGGACATTTCCCACTGTTGGTGGAGAGGGACAGACCTCTACAAGTATTGAAGCAACAGTAAACACTTGTTTTGCTCCCTTACACTAGCATACTTTTTTCAATGCCCACTTTCAGATGCAACAAACCTTCAGAGAGGCCATATAGGTTCTGATCACATCAGTCTTCCCAAATGAAGAGGCCCTGTACATATCTATTTTGTATACGCTCCAAACTGATGCGTTTTATTTCAGGCATCACATCAATACTCTAATCTGGGTCCCTGCTACATGAATGTACAGGCTGCGAGCCCTGTCAGTGTGGCAAGGCTCCCTTCATCACTGGATCTCATGCCTCTTCGCAGGGACCCGTCATTGACGGGCCCCCTCCTCCCCCTCCTTGGCCCTGTGCATTGCTGTAGGAGCGTGTCAGCGTGCGATCCCGGTGCTTCAGACTAATTAGGTTTTGAAATGGAGTTTGATTGAACTCTCCAAATCTATGCCGCTGCAAAATTTGTTTCTCGGAGCTTCCTATTAAAAGCCATCTTAAGGGGCAGTTTTTACTACTCTCCCCTGTCGTTCAGTCTCGATACATTTAATAACAACTTACAGGCTATTTTCAATAAAGTGGCGACAGCAAATTAGTAGTTTGAACATGACAAGCCTCCTCTGCAAGATCAACATTCAGAAAACTCTCGGCAATTAGTTTTTTTTTATTTTTTTTTATTTCCCATTCTAAGAAGGAAACATTGCAATAATGAGAATCAGGTCCTGGTGCGAGAGAACAGAACTTTAAGTATTAACCCCTGGTGAGAGACATTCAGTGCATTATCCAGCACTGTGGGGGGGTTAATACTATATAAATGTTAAGCAATTGCATTTTTATATAAATTAATGCTATATTGTAAGGGGGGGGCAGTTTTTTTTTTTTTTGTGTGTAAATTATTTTTGCAATAGATATCTATCTACACACACATACATAAACATTTCATGTTTAACTCCTACATATATATCCATTATAAGTTTTTAACATGGAAGTGATCATGACAATTACATATTTTTTTTAAAACCCTCCCTTTCTCCTGCTCTACCTATATGGTGTTTAATAATTGTTACAACACTTTATTTTTTAAATAATAATGAGGTAAAGTTTATTGCTTTGTAATAAAAGAATCCATCTAAAATAAGTTGTTTAATTGGCTTATCAGAAGTGTTGTGCCAAAGCTAAATTAAACTTAGTTCTTTCTCTATGTGAAGAATGCAGTCATTCTTAAAGTCAGGGTATACCCTTTTTTTTGTAGAGTGTTTAAAAATATGATGAAAATTATGTATGATATTTATTTTCTCCACTTCCTCCCCCCCCTACCCATGGCAGATGTTGTGGTCTCATTTGATTGCATAGGAAAACTGCAGGTGATATAGCAAACACCCCAGAGAGATATGATGACAAATGGGTCCAGATCCCGGTAAATTACTTTCTGCTCAAATCGAAATTTCATTCAGTTTGTTGCTAGCAGAGATGAAGTAATCTAAATTGTGGACTCAGGGAGCAGATAGAGGGAAGTTGGAGCAAGCATTTCATATCAAGAGAGAGAGAGAATGTTAGAATGAAAGAGATGAGCCAGAGTCAAATCTAAAGTGTTGACATTATGATTGAAAAGGTTAACCATGCACATTATATATCAAGCTGTATTGCAGTGATTCTAATAGAAACTCCTGCGCTGATGGAGGTTTACTGTGGTTTCAATACACTGAGCAAGATGTCTTCTTAGATATACAATCAAATCCTCTTAACCTTTTGATGACTTATATCACTAGATATGATTAACAGTACAAAAAGAGTTCTTCATATAATTTCACAGGACACAATGCATTTAAAACTCCAGTCATGAATTGTATCTTTTTTTTTTTTCTTTTTTCTGATGAACCCTGGAATCTGATAAAAGTGTGTGTAGAACAGAATTGTTTTGTATTTGCTTGAGGTGTAAGTCGGTTTTTTTTTTTTTTTTTTAATTTCATTCTTGGCACCTCGTGAATAAGAGGTTGTATATTTCTGCTGATAGAAAAAAAACTGCTATGAATGTTTTGTGGGGGGTGTACTTGTCCCCTTTTTAAGTATGTTGCATATTTATCTTTTTTATTGTAGCAAAATAAGACATTTGCGTTGCGGTATAGTGATGGTATTAATGTATTTCTGTTTGTGTATATATTTTAACAGGTTATTTGGAAACAGTGGCGCTTGCAGTGCTTGTGGGCAGTCAATTCCAGCCAGTGAACTGGTTATATGAGAGCACTAGGAAATGTTTATCATCTTAAGGTAAATATATTTTAAAAAAAAAAAAAAAAATCCCCTCTGGAAATAATTCCACTTTCTCAAAAATCACCGAGCTCAGATATATCTGCTGTATTTTACAGTTGAACTTATAATTAATTGAATAATTCTTATGCAACCCCAAATTATATATTTTTTTTTTGCCTAAATGGTTTCAGCTACTATATTCATATCTATTTTTTTTTTTTTTTTTTTTTATCCCCCAGCCATTCTTATCCATGTGTACACACACACACAGATAGATATATATATATATATATATATATATATATATACATATACACACAACACACACACACACACACACACACACTACACCACACAGCACACACACACACAAACACACACACACACGTTTATGGGCATGCATATGTTCATATAAAACATGTCTGCTAAACTCCCTGTTTAGCTCAAATCTAAAAATGTTGCCCTTTTTTTAAATCCTCCCTTAGTTTCCCGAACCGTAATACATTTTTGCTTAGGGTAATGAATATTCTTCTCTTGTTTAATATATTTTATCCTTTTTGTTTCCCTAATTGCTGGCCGAGCAGTGTTTCACATGCTCTACCTGTCGGAAATCGTCTTGTCCCTGAGACCGTTTTCACTACATCAATGGCAGTTTATTCTGTAACATGAATAGACCCTACAGCAATCATCAATTGGTCATTTGAATTCACTTCAGAGCAATCCACTCCTGCCAGACCAGAAGGTGAATACTTGCGTATTATTAATAAGCTTTTCATACGGCTAATTGACACCATTATCTTCCAGCATTATATTTCCATGGCTATTATGTGCTTAGTTATCAGCTGCTGTTCATGGATGAGTCTTATGTTAATCACTGGAATATATATTTTCTATTTTTTTTTAAGTGCTAGCTCTTGTGGAATCGTCCTACTACTTTTAGTTTGTTTACCCTACTTGTCACCCTCAAATGAATAATAAATTCCCAGTATTGCATTAAAAAGATATGCATGCAGTGCACACATGATTATATACATACTTTTATATACTTTACTATGTTGTTCATCTTCCCCTATAATACAGTGCATTGTCTTGCAAACCAAGCGCAACATGCACTGTAGGGGTAAACGCTAACATTATTATTAAAGTTTATCTGTGTAAATTCACCATTGCAATACTTCTCAATATGTTTGTGTTTATTTTCTATATTATTTATCATCTGTACATATTTATGTACATACCTATGCCACAGAAAAAAAAGCTGTCAGTAGACAAAAGTTCTGAGTAACTTCAATGGCGGCAACTAATTTCTGACTGATCAGTTGCAGTTTTTTTTTATTTTATAGTTTTGAATAATTGAAAATTTCTACAACTGTGTGTTTATGTATTTAATTTTTTAGAGATAGATCTGTTCAGTGGACGTGCGGTGAGGGTCAGTGGCTGGTGAAGCACTGTCTAGTATCAGAGCCAGATAAACACACAATGAACACAATAGAGGTTCAATTGTTGGATACTTAAAAGTCTGCATAAACACTCAGAACACAGCTCATAGATCGCACACACTCATAGACGCACACAAACAAACATTGAAAGGCACACATACACTCATTAGATACACACAAATCAAAACATTGAAAGGTACACCACAGCACTCATAGATACACTTGAAAGGTACACACACACTCATAGACACACAGAAATATCCAGACACCCAGAAACGTACTCGCTAACAGACACTCAGAAATACTCACGACACACCTCAAAAAAAAACTCACCGACAGGAAACAAAGACACAGACACTGCACATAGACTCAGATACACACACTCCATACATGATCACCTTCTACGTTGTTGCACATATCGAGGAGACGACTGAGCCAGTAGCTGCCTCTCTCCGTGTATTTGCAGCTAAGGTGCCTAGCACATCCCTGATAGATACAATTCTAACCTTTAATATAATATAATGTAAGTACTCCATGCTTTCAGAACTATGTTTGGATCTACAGTTTTTCTGGCAAGTAATTTTTTAAGATCTATTTTTCATTTTCCTAATAAGGTCTTATTGCTATTCTAGTGAGTGAATTTTGATAACTGCTGTGTACTAATTTGTAACAATTACTGTCAGCCTTCACTGAAGTCCTGTTCATTCCACACAGAAAAAAAAACGACTGTAGCACATAATTTTATTCACATCATATTTCATACTGATTATGTATTGATGACATTGATTCATTTACTCTTTACAGTGCCACGTTGCATGGATAGTAAATCTATTGACCACATATGAATTTTAATTTGAAATTGGTGATAGATTTTTCCATCAGCTCTGATAGTATATTGACTTTTCCATCATTAACTCAGGCAATCACACTGCACTGAGTTTATTGCAATCCAACAAAAAGTGCATACTTCAGTAGCTTCTGTTGTTGGGTCACCATAGAAAGTTAATTAATTTAACATGTGTCGCTTTTTACATTACACCTTGATAAATCCAGCATATATATATATATATATATATATATATATATATATATGTGTGTGTATGTATATATATATATATATATATATATATATATATATATATATATATATATACATGTATATGTATATATGTGTGTATATGTATATATATATATATATATATATATATATATATATATATATATATATATATATATATATATATATATATATAATTATTTTTTTAAATAAGGCACATACGGAAAACTTAAATACATCATCCCATCTCGTGTTACTGAAACGTAAATGAGATCAGAAAAAAGATGGGCTGTTATTATAACACTTCTATGTTTATAAAGAGGTATTTTATGTCTGAATACATATGAGGTCTAATTATGAAAATCCATAAGGGCCACAATTAAACAAGAATTTTCACACTTCTCACAATGTTTTTTTGCTATAACTCTGATATGGTCAGGGTATCAAGAAATACCAAGCGCTTAAAAGGGACATTAAATGCAAGATAGAATGATGCATTCAAAGAAAAGGATTAGTCTGAGAAATAGCAGGCAGATGTATTTTTTTAAAGGTTTCATTAGCTGTTTAAATATTGACAAAATAAGTGCAAAGTTTTAGTGTCTATAAAACCAATGGGAGCCGCCTTCTCTGCTGTGGCCAAATAGGGGACAGTTATAAATAGTCCAAAAAGAAAGTTGTAGAACCAGCTGAGGATTCTGTAAAAACAAAGCTTTATTCAAACAATTAAATGTAGCACAATCCATAAAAATGAATGCGGTGTAAGCGGCAATTACATTTTAATGTTACAATCAGTCAAAGTGTTTAATGTCCCTTTTAAAGGCTTATTCTATATAAATAATATAAAAAAGTAAAAATTGCAAGTGAGCAAGGATTTGAAATGTTTATGAATAACACCAAGCTTTTTCAGTACTAGTTTTATTCCTATGTAGAAAAGACCTTGAATAAAAACAGAACACTAGTGAAATTGTGTAATTGCCTTGATTTCTAATTAAAGGGGCATGAAACCCCAACATTTCTTTCATGATTCATAGAGGAGTAATTTTTTAAAACTGCTTTCCAAATTTCTTCTATATCAAATGTGCTTCATTCTCTTGGTATCCTTTGTTGAAGGAGCAGCAAGGGTACTACTGGGAGCTAGCTGAGCATACAAAGCATTAGGAAAGAGAGACACAGCTGAACTAGACTTAGAACAGAAAGGCTAGGAAAAAACTTCCTAGCTTAGTCCTTCTAACCCCCAGGGTACGATCCCTTTTAGTACACTTTGCCTTTCACAAAGGAGACATTTCCTGGGTGCATATCTGTCTGATCCTGTCAAATGACTGTCCAAGCCCGAAATACCAGGCAATTCCACCACTGAACACGAGAAAAAACAACAAACCCCAAACGTATGTTTCAGCCTCTATCGGGCCATCGTCAGTGAGGTGCAGTTGCAGCCCTCTAGCTATGTGTGCCAAGGAGTCCATGTCTGGTTTACCCTTTTTTTGTCTTAGGGAGACCTAAAAGTATTTGCATACAAAACATTAAAATAGAGAGACTCACTCAACTGGCTTAGAACAGAAGCTAGAAAAATCCTCCTTGCTTAGTCTCTCCTTACGCCTACTGTACAATCCCTTTTAGCACACGTATGGGGGGGCCTAGTTATCAAAGGTAGTGCGGATTAGATCTGCAGGACCTCGCTGAATGCGGAGAGCAATACTCTCTCCGCATTTAACATTGCACCAGCACCTCACAGAGAGCTGCTGGTGCAAACGCCGCCCCCCTGCTTGACTTTCGCGGCCAATCAGAGAGGTGTCATTCGACCAAATCGTCTGAAGACCTCACCGGAAACACGGGCCCACAAGCTGTATACGGAGCTTGATAAATGGGCCCCAATGCCTTTCACAAAGGAGACATTTCCTGAAGCACATCAGTCTGATCATATCAAATGAACAGTCCAGCCCCAAAATACCAGGCAATTCTCCTCTGAAGCAAGGGAAAACAACAAACCCCAGATGTACATTTCACCCTCCTTTTGGAACTCTTGAGTAAGGTGCAGCCATAACCCTTTAAGCACATTGGGCAAGGAGTACATGTCGTGTCTCCCTAAGAGTAAAGGGGAAACCAAAGAGTATTTGCATGCAAAACATTAAAATAGAGAGACACACTCAACTGGGCTTAGAACAGAAGCTAGAAAAAGAAAAAAAACGTCCTTGCTTGTCCCTCCTTACTGCCAGGGCCATAGAACAAGTCACTGAAGCCAAAAGGCTGAAATTATAATTTTGGGGTTGTGAATTTCCCTTGTTCAGATGGAAATTGCCTGTATTTTAGGGGCTGGACTGGGCCATGTTAGGCAGGATAAGACTGATTATACTTATATGTGAAAAGGCACAATTAGCTAAAAGAAGCTGCTCCCCAGGTGGATTAACCGGGCCATAGAACAAGGCACTTAGTTATTGTTTGTTCCTTGCAGACTGCTTCTCTTTCTGTATGTAATTAGCTGAACATTTCAGGTGAGCAGTGACAAATGGCATATAGATGCAGCTAGCTTCCAGTATTGCATTGCTGCTCCTGAACATACCTAGGTATGCTTTTCAACAAAGGATACCAGAGAAAATAGAGAAAATTAGATAAAAACAAAATTTAAAAAGTGTTTTTTATTTTAGACTCCCTTCACGCCCTTAGGACGTTCCATGACCCCGGCTTTAGTGCCATTAGGACTCGCATGGAACCTCCTATCTGTACTAAAGCCAAAACTGCTTCCTAACTGGGGTTTTGCAGGTTGCAGGGCGTGCCTAGAGTCATAGTCACTCCCCTTAGACCTGATCCCATCATAGAATTTCACGATCGCATGAACGCATCGTGTGATTTAAACTTTTACTTGTTTGTTTACAAATAAGCCCCCACGGAAAAGGGTTAAGCAAGTGTTACTTGCTCAGTTATTTTTACAATGCCTATCTATCAATGTTTGCTTTTATTTTTTGTTTATGCAGTAGTTGGAGCACATTGTTTTTGTTTATCAGTAACTAACTAAGAATATATTATTTTTTTATAAAGTAATATTTGTGCACACTATTTGTTTTGTTTTTCAATAACCAGCTATTAAATATCCTAGGCTAGTAGTCTATACAACCCCCAAAAGTATGTCTAACAGACCAATAAAGTGCAGACCTAATTACCAACGTAGACTGTAGTGGCGTTAAAAAAAAAAAAAAGTGCTATTTGCACATGGGACTTCTTGGTGCAACACTGCGCCCCCCTGCTATTGCACATGGACTTCTTGTGCAACACTGCCCCCCTGCTATGCACAACCTGTCAATCCACACCAAAGGTGTTCAGGTATTTATCTCCATTGCCTCACTGTGGTGTAGAGCAGTGGGTTCTCAAACCAACGTGAGCTCAAGGGCCCGTACATTTTTAGCTAGACATGTTCAGGAATATATATAGTTTAGTCTGAAACGTCATGGGCTAACGCCCTCCTTTTTAAACCTTTGATGGATTAAAAGGCTTGCTGTTCAAACTTCCTGTGTTGCCCTGCTTTCTTCCGGATACACCATAAACACCGTCGCCGGTGTGTATCTGGACTGTGCATGTACGTTGAACTTTCCTGCAGTGCACCAGGTGGCTGTCGTGTTGGTGTGTGCCACTTCTCCTTTCTCTTTGTATAATGTGGTGTGTATGTGTAGTATATATATATATAATTATAGTTATATATATATATATATATATATATATATATATATATATATATATATATTCAGTGTGAGAGAGTGTTTCTGGGGCCTTGATTGGTCTCAGTCTGCCCCTGGTGTGCAGTGGTGCATGACAGGTCGGGGCCCACCAGCAGGGCTATCACGGCCCGGCTGTTGAGAAACCAGGTGTAGAGGGTAAAAAGGATCAGTCAAATGGCCTTTGCTTCTTACATTATGGAAAGCAGGATTGCATGAGCTTGAAAGCAGCATCCAATGGTTTGTACATTGAGCCCAATAGATAGTATGGCATACTTTTACTTTTTTGCAAGCAACCTAGAAAAGTTCAAAAGCAATTTCTGTAACCGAAGCATAGTTCAAAATGCGCCATATTGCATGATTTAGCTACATATTAGAGCGATTTGCCTAGAGTAATGAACAAAGTTACATACAGCTTCTCCCTTACTGCCACGATCAATAGTGTACCTTGCAAAAGCTTTCAAATTAGTTTTCCTAATCATTAAGGGGGCATAACACTTTGTCCCCCCCCCCCCATGGAAATGCAGGAAAAGCACAAAATATTTTTTACTGTCGCTTTAATAGAATCAGTATAGTAAATATTCCTCGCTTTTTCAGCTGTTTTACACTGATGGTGCTAATTCCTGAAACCAAGCACTAGAAGTTCTTCTGAAATCTATATAGTACCCCTTGCAAACAATCATTACAGGATTATAACTGACTGCCAACTTTGGGATTAAGTAATCGTGAAGGGGGGGGGGATAAATCTAATGAAATAAAATAGACGCTGCATGTGCCTGGTGTATTGTGTTAGTTACACACACATTCATCTGTAAGGCTATAGCATTTCCAAGTGTTTGTTTTACTTGCTAATTAAATGCTTTGTTATAGCTTTGTTTGAAAAGAGGAGTGGTTAGGGTACGATGGCTCACCTGTACAATGCAATCAGCATTTAGTGTGTGTGTGTGTATATAAATTATATATATATATTAGTGTGTGTGGTGTATATGTGTGTATATATATATATATATAATATATATATATAATAATGTTCTCTGCTACATAGCATGTATCTGTCACTTGCTGCCTATTCTTAGGGTGGGGTATAAAATTTGTGTCATTTTCTCATTTTTTTTTTAATAATTAAAGTTTCATGTGTCCTTACTAGAGGACGTTGTATTCTCGTTATTAAATAAGCTCCCTGACTGCTTTGTTCTGGACAAGCCAAATTGTTGTATTACGTAGAGCAATTGCGCTTGGAATTGAAGCTCTTTGCTCTACCACTTTAATAAGCTCAAAAGTGAGTATTTTGTGAGTTGGGGGGAGATAGGAACTCCATTTAATTAATATTATCCTAGAAGTTTATAACAGTAATTCAAAGATGACAGTTACTCAATGACTGCAGTTCAAAAAACATCACTTTATTATTCAGACAGAAAATATCATTTTAACAACTTTCCAAATTACTTCTATTAGCACATTTGCTTTATTCTCTTGCTATCCTTTGAGGAAGAAGCAACAATACACTACTGGGAGCTAGCTGAAGAGAATGAAGCAAATTAGATAATGGCGCATGCAATTTTAAAACAGCTTTACAATTTTTACTACTAGCTGAATCATTAATTAATGTGTGTATGTATATATATATATATATATATTATATGTGTGTGTATGTATGTGTGTATATATATATATATATATATATATATATATATATATATATATATATATAATATATATATATATATATATAAATATATATCCCTAAGGGTGATGGGTGAAACCAGACGTGACTCCTTGCCCAATCATGTGCTTAGAGGAATGTGGCTGCACCTCACTGACGAGGCCCAAAGGAGGGCCGAAACTATCGTCTGGGGTTGTCATGTTCCTTGTTCAGGAGGAGAATTGCTTGGTATTTCAGGGCTGGACTGACCCATGTCGGCGGGATCAGACTGATATACTACAGGAAAGTTTTCCCTCTGTGAAAGAGCACAATTGGGCAGAAAGAACTACAACCAGGTTATATATAATTATAATATATATATATATATATATATATATATAGATATATATATATTTTTTTATATATTTTAATAATTTATATTATATATTTAATATTTTATATATATATTTTATATATTTATATATATATATTTTATATATTTATATTTTATATATTATATATATATATATTTTATATATATATATTTTATTATTTTATATATATATATTTTATATATATATATATATTTTATATATATATATATATATATATTTTATATTATATATATATATATATATATTTATATTTTATATATATATATATATATATTTTATATATATTTTATATATATTTTATATATATATTTTAATATATTTTATATTTTTATATATATATATATATTTTATATATATTAAATATATATATATATATATATTGCATAAGATATCCGGACTGAAAGAAAAAAAAAACTGCTGTTCAAATTTGTATACTTGATCTGCTTTTCAGAGCTGTATTGTTCTTCCTGATCGGAATAGTTACTAATTAGCCCTGGAGGGCTTCTAGAACAATAAGCTCTGAGATAATTGCAGCTTTCCTCAAAGTCAGCACCCAGGCATTCACCTAACCCCTCCCTTGTCTCTGCTGAGGCTACAGGAGCGAAGTGCTGGGTCAGCAATTTCTGGCCAGACCTTGCATGATTATATGGGCATCATATGTAGGGATGAATGCTCGGGCACATTGTCACTTTACTTCCTAAATGAAGGTTGTGTGTTTGTTTAGTATATTGTTTGTTTGCTTTTTTGCAATAGAAAAGTTTATATCTCCTGGAATCATTTTGAAATGTAACTTTTGAATATTATTATTTAGTATTAAATAGTTGACATTCCTTGAATAGAAACATTTGAATGACCAAACGAATGCCCAGATAAACATTTGCTAATTACTAATTGCATATTATGTTTTATTGTAACAAGTTAAATTGTATTAGCATGTATGAAAATTAGTTCAAACTGATTAGAATGGTATTCTGTGCCTGCATCCTGAAATTTCCTTTTTTTTTTCCTTTTAAAGGGACAGTCTACTTGAAAATCTTTATTTAAAAAAGATAGATAATCCCCTTTTTAACCCATTCCCCATTTTTGCATAACCAGCAGTTATACTTTTTTTTACCTCTGTGATTACCTTGTATCTAAGCCCCTGCTGACTGCCCCCCTTTTCAGTTCTTTTTGACAGACTTGCATTTAGCCAATTAGTGTAAACACATAAATAATCTCCAAAGGAGTGAGCACAATGTTATCTATAGGACACACTTGAACTAGCATTGTCTAACTGGTGGAAAAGCTTATTAAAATGCACTGAGAAAAGATGCAGACTTCAACGGCTTCAATCATTTTGAGCCTACCTAGGTTTAGCTTCCAACAAAGAATACCAAGAGAACAAAGCAAATTTGCTGATAAAGTAAATTGGAAAGTTCTTTAAAATTGCATGGCGTATCTGGATCATGAAAGTTTAATATCTTGACTGTTCCTTTTAAGTAGAGATCTTATACCCATGACCTCTCTGTACCACAATGCTGCACCAGACACCCATTTGAAGACAGATATATAGGGACATACTGTAGTTGTGGATGCAAGAGAAAGCTAACGGACAACTTCCTTCACTAAGCGGTTAATTGACATTGCTACCTCAAGCTGTAGCATTTATTGTGCTGGTATCATTTGCAACAATCAAATCAATCCATGCTCTATTCTTGTGGCAGTGAAAGGGTATAAAAAAAAATCACCTGCCAGGAGAGTTGTTTGTTTTTTCTCTTCATTGCACACAAACTTTAATGAATCCTCACCTGACCTAGTCTATGTATTCATCATGTTCCAACCGCTGCATTCCTGAGTTATCTATGGTGCCGGCTATGCTTTTAATGAAAACACTGTGCAGATTTGCCATATATTTTCTTTTTCTTGTAGTACTGTGATTATTAAATATGTGCCTGTCCTTTTTGTTTGTTTCAGGTCTGTTAAAACGTCAGAATAAAACAGAATGCGTGCCTTCATCTCAAATTCTAATCATCGCGGATGGATCCTACATATCTCTGCTAGACCAGTCACCTTTTTGTAGCTAGCAACAGTGCCAGCTTCATACCATGCACCTTCTCTGTTCTTGATTGTCCTTTCCACATTTATTGGTGTATTAAAATGACTGAAGACGGACATTAAGGACTCCATGAACCTGGGCTAATGGGAGACTTTTGGAAGAAGAAGGAAAAAAAAGAGAGATTCGCCAGAGGACATCTTTGGGGGGGGGTGGGGAATGACTGATGAATCTAATTACAAGAAGCGTTTCCAAACTGCTTTTTACCCTCATTACCAATTAGCAGGGCACTGGCCAACGTTTGCACCCTGCGTTTTACCTTTACAACATCTTGCTCTTTGTATATTTGCGTGTTGTAAGGAAAAATGTTTTCAATCAAACTGAACATAAGATAAAAAAGAAGTTGTAGCTTTTGTGGTACTCTATCACAACACTTTTATTGTATCTCTGTAAAATACTATGAATGTATGCATGTATATGTTTTTTTGTTTGTTTTTATATTTATTTTTATTTTTTTGTCTACTGTTTCTTCTTCCCGTTGCAAAAAAAACAAAAAGGGAAGAGGAGAAAGACTGCTATTGTGTAGAAATTTTTCACTTGCTAATTGAAGAAAATCTTTTATTTGTGATATTTTCAGAGACTTTGCCTAGTATGGTGTATTTAAATAATAAAAGATTTAATGCTATTGTTTACATGGTGGTTTTAAAGCTACAGTACTTTTTTATGATATTTCTGATATGGAGGTACGGCACAAATTTATAAAGTACCTTGCTGGAGTTACAAACCATGGTTTGGTTAAACGCGGGAAAAAAATGGATTTTTGGTTATCTTCAGTAATTTTATTGTCCATAATTAGAAACTGAAGTTCCAGATTTTCAGAGCTACATATGTCAATTAATCTTGAAATCACACTCTCTCTATTATTTGCTGAAAGGGACATTAAACCCAAACTTTTTCTGTCGTGGTTCAGATAGAGGGTACAGTTTTAGGCTTTCAAATTTTCTTCTATTTAAGGGATATTAACCCCAATTTTTTCTTTAATGATTCAGATAGAGCATGCAATTTTAAGTAACTTTTAATTTACTCCTATTATCAGATTTTATTTGTTTCTCTTGGTATCTTTATTTGAAATGCCATGAATTTAATCTTAGGAGTCACCCATTTTTGTTTAGCACCTGGGTAGAAGCTTGCTGAATTGGTGTAGCCACCAATCAGCAAGCATTACCCGAGGGGTGCAGAACTAAAAATGTGCTGGCTCCTAAGCTTACATTATTTCTTTTTCAAATAAAGATACCAAGAGAATAAAGAAAAATTGATAGTAGAAGTAAATTGGAAAGTTGCTTAAAATTGCTGCTCTATCTGAATCGTGAAAGGAAAAAAAATTGGGTTTACTATCCCTTTAATTTTGCTTCATTCTCATGATATCATTTATTGAAAGAGCAGCAATGCACTACTGGGAGCTAGCTGACCACATCGGAAAACCAATGATGGGATGCTTAAATGTGCAGGTCACCAATCAGCAGCTCCTGGACCTACCTAGTATGCTTTTTCAACAAAGGATACCAAGAGAGTGAAGCTAATTATATATGAAGCAAATTAGAAAGTTGTTTAAAATAAGATTGCTCTAATGAATTAGGAAAGAAACATATTGGGTTTCATATTTCTTGAAGCAGAGATTGGTGCCAATTTTGTTTCTTAAATTTATAAGGGATGTTAAAATATTTTTTTTCTTCTCCTTGTTTGTAGCATGATTTGTATTCTTAACTGAGCCTTCATTATCTGTTGTGTACAAACATACAATTCCTTTTAGTTTCAAAACCATTTTAAACAGTTTTAAAGGGACACACAACTTGTTCGTATTACATTGAAAGAACAACAATGGAACAAATTTAAAAAGCTGTTTAAATTCATTTTGAAAATAACTTGAAGTTTGTTTCTGCACAAATGAACCCTAGGGACAGACAGCTCAGTGGCTGATAAAGATAATCCCCTCAGTGAATAAAAAATGCTCCCCCTATGGACCACACTAACATTAACATAAAAACAGAAGGAAAGCATATAAGATGCTGCTTCACATCAAACAAATTGGTTTTCAAAGCTGTGTAACTAAAAGGTTAAATACATAGTTAAAGGTATATGACAGTTTTTTTTCATGCTTCAGATATAGCATACAGTTTTTAAATGGCTTTGCAATTTACATCAAATCTGTTCATTCTCTTTGTATTCCTTGTTGGAGCAGCAATGCACTACTGGGAGCTAGCTGAACCTATAAGGTTAGCCAATGATAAGAGCTATATATTTGTGCACCCACCAATCAGCTCCCAGTAAGTGCATTCCCTGTTTCTGAGCTTACCTAGGTTTGTGCTTCAACAAAGGATACCAAAAGAACAAAGCAAATTAGATAACTAATTGTAAATTTGAAATTGTTTATAATTACATGCTCTATCTGAATCAAAAATGTTAATTTATACTTTTACTGACCCTTTAACCAAGTGCAAACAAAAGGTCAACTCAATTCATAAATGGGTTCCTTAAAAGGACATTATACACTCGTTTTTTTCTTTGCATAAATGTTTTGTAGATGATCTATTTATATAGCCCATAAAGGGTGTTTTTTTTTTATTTATTTTTTTTAAATGGATAGTTTTGCTTACTTTTAAATAACATTTCTCTGATTTCCAACTGCTAACCAAGCCCCAAAGTTTTAGGAGAATACTGACGTATACCTACTCCAGCTTGCTCCTGTTTGTGTAAAGGGTCTTTTCATATGCAGGGGAGGGGCTGATATTTCCCACTTGCCCTGGGTGTTCCAGCTACTTTTTAAATAGAGATTAACTGGGAGCTTCTAAGTAAGTTTTTAAAGGGTTTTTATACTGGATTTTTATATCAGTATCTGTGCAAATTAGTCTTTATAGTAGTGTCTATTACATGCAGTTAATGCCAATTGGTGTATATTGTCCCTTTTAATGCTTTTCTAATGAATTGGAAAGGCCTTGATTTTGGAAATCCAGTAAGAAAGTTTAACAAAATACTAGTTTGATAGACTAATAGGGGGGTGGGGACAATCCAAAAATATAAACCAAATACCAAAAGTGATGAAAAGTTAACACAATAAATCAAAATATCAGATCAAAGGTAAAACAAAGTATCAGTGTAACATATTTACAAATCTGGAAACGTTTTCTGTATCAGTCTCTTGAAAGAAACAAACTCCAAAGAGCGTAAAATGGTTTGTGTGGCGAGTCTAACATACTAGAACTGACCCCTTTGTTGGATAATGCACAAACCTTCATGAAGGCCAATTGAAAACCCTTCTGCACTTTTATATTTTCTTCCTGCCTATACTGAGTTAAGACTTCATTTTTTTTTTAATGAGTCTAAATTTCTGTGTGTTTAACCCCCCCCCCCCCCCACCAACAAAGGTGTTAAAGGTACAGTAAAAAAAGAAATACAACTCTGTTTCTGTAGAATAATATATCGGTCATGTCTAAACATTTTTATAACAAACTAAAATCCATTTAGCTAATTCTTTTCAAAAGCCAAACTCCTCCCACTACCCCAATTTTCTTATTTGAGGAGTCCAATCCAGGCTTGAGTCTACAGCCAACAAGGCTAGTCATTGTAATGATGTTAATATAATATGTATTGTTTGTGGTTATTAGCTAAAGCCAGCCAGGGAAAGATAGAGATCAGGGTTAGCCTTGAGGAGGCAGTAGGCTTCCCTTTTTAAGTTTTGAAAATAAGAAAATTCATAATGGTCATAGCTATATTAACATGAAAAAGGGGCAAAATAAAGAATGCAAGTATATTGGAAAGATGTTTCATTAAACATTTTTATATAAAAATCTCAAACTTTTACTGCCCCTTTATACAAGTAGGAAAGCCATGCCTGAGTGAGACTTTACCTAGTTGTTAATTATGTATGTTAATTGATTACATTTTTGTTTTTGCATTAGAATATTCCTTTAAGGGTTGTACTTTGCGACTCATATATATATATATATATATATATATATATATATATATATAATATATATATAATATATATATATATATATATATATATATATATATATATATAATAGAGCAGGAAAAGCGCACTCTCACTTAAAGGGCATCCACCAGGGTGCAGGCAAAACATTAGTACAGAATTTCTCTTCTGTATATATCTGTGTGTGTGTGTATGTGTATGTATATATATATATATATATATTTATTTTTTAATGTAAAGAGAAAAATATATATATTATTATACAGTCGTATGCAAAAGTTTAAGCACCCCTTGCAATTTCCATGATTTTCATTTTTAAAAATGTGTTTGTTTGGATCAGCAATTTAATTTTGATCTATCAAATAACTGAAGGACACAGTAATATTTCAGTAGTGAAATGAGGTTTATTGGATTAACAGAAAATGTGCAATATGCATCAAAACGAAATTAGACAGGGTGCATAAATTTGGGCACCCCAACAGAAATATCGCAATTTTTTTTAGTAGAGCTTCCTTTAGCAGAAAAAACAGCCTCTAGACGCTTCCTATAGCCCGGTAATAAGTGCCTGGATTCTGGATGAAGGTATTTTGGACCATTCCCTCCTTGCAAAACATCTCCAGTTCAGTTGATGGTTCCTGAGCAATGGACAGCCCGCTTCAAATCATCTCACAGATTTTCAATGATATTCAGGTCTGGGGACTGGGATTGCCATTCCAGAACATTGTAATTGTTCCTCTGCATAAATGCCAGATAGATTTTGAGCAGTGTTTTGGGGTCGTTGCCTTGTTGAAATATCCAGCCCCGGCGTAACTTCAACTTTGTGACTGATTCCTCAACATTATTCTCAAGTATCTGCTGATATTGGGTGGAATCCATGCGACCCTCAACTTTAACAAGATTCCCAGTACCGGCACTGGCCACACAGCCCCACAGCATGATGGAACATCCACCAAATTTTACTGTGGCTAGCAAGTGTTTGTCTTGGAACGCTGCATTCTTTTGCTGCCATGCATAACGCCCCTTGTTATGACCAAATAACTCAATCTTTGTTTCAATCAGTCCACAGCACCTTCTTCCAAAATGAAGCTGGCTTGTCCAACTGTGCTTTTGCATACCTCAAGCGACTCTGTTTGTGGCGTGTGTGCAGAAAACGCTTCTTCTGCATCACTCTCCCATACGCTGAATTGTTGAACGATGCACAGTGACACCATCTGCAGCAAGATATGTTGTAGGTCTTTGGAGGTGGTCTGGTGTGCTGTTTTTGACCGTTCTCACCATTCTTTGCCTCTACGATATTTTACTTGGACTGCTACTTCTGGCCTTAACAAGAACTGTGCCTGTGGTCTTCCATTTCCTCACTATTTCCTCACAGAGGGACACTGACAGCTTAACAACTTGCAATTGGCCACCTAAAATACCTTTCTCATGATTGGATGCACCTGTCTATGAAGTTTCAAGGCTTAATGGGCTCACCAGACCAATTGTATGTTCCAATTAATCAGTGCATAGGTAGTTACAGGTATTCAAATCAACAAAATGACAAGGTGCCCAAATGTATGCACCTGTCTAATTTCATATTGCACATTTTCTGGTTAATCCAATAAACCTAATTTCACTACTGAAATATTACTGTTTCCTCTTCTGGTATTTGATAGATCAAAATGAATTGCTGATCCAAACAACCGATTATTTATAAATGAAAATCATGGAAATTGTCAGGGGTGCCTAAACTTTTGCATATGACTGTGTATATACTGTATATAAATCTCAATCCCTTTATAATTAATTTATAGAGGACCCAACCCCACC
>NC_069508.1:29950813-29988313 GCF_027579735.1 Bombina bombina
TCTATCTGAAACATGAAAGAAAAAAATGGGTTTTGTGTTCCTTTAAAGGGATAGTAAATTAAAAAATAAACTTGTATGATTGAGATAGATCATGCAATTTTAAACCACTTCTAGATTCACTTCTATTAATAAATTTACTTTGTTCTTTTGGTTTCTTTTGTTAAAAAGCATACCTAGGGAGGCTCAGGAGTAGTATTTATCCCGTAATCATTCTCAGTGCTTAGAATAAGTTGACGCTTTTACAACACCGACTTCAAAACTTTACAGAAAAAACAAATTCAAATAAAAAAAAACCTTAAAGGGACATAATACTCATATGCTAAATCACTTGAAACTGATGCAGTATAACTGTAAAAAGCTGACAGGAAAATATCACCTGAGCATCTCTATGTAAAAAAGGAAGATATTTTACCTCATAATCTCCTCAGCTCAGCAGAGTAAGTTCTGTGTAAAAAGTTATATTCAGCTGCTGCTCAGCTGCAGGTAAAAAAAAAATAAAAAAAAATGAAGAAATGAACAGCAGCCAATCAGCATCAGTAGTGCTGAGGTCATCATGAACTCTTTTACTGTGATCTCATGAGATTTGACATAACTCTCATGAGATTTCATAGTTCCTTAAGATGAATAGGGAAATAAGTTGAGAGTGCACGTAAACTCGCTCCTTCCGCTGTTCCGGGACAGACATACTGATTTGTTGCTTAGAAGTCCTTTACAATGGGATGTGGCTACTGAGAAACGTTTGAGGTAAATCTTTCTTTTTTACATAGAGATGTTCAGGTGATATTTTCTAGTCAGCTTTTTATAGCTATGCTGCATCACTTTCAAGTGTTTAAACATTTGGGTATCATGGCCCTTTCATTATTTTTTTTAAACAAATTAACATCTTGTTTGCTGCACTTTTTTTTAATAGCCAAACTCCACCAATCTTGTTTGCTGCGCTTTTTTAATAGCCAAACTCTACCAATCAGTTGCCTCATTTGGGGGAGCCAATTTGGGCTTAAAGGGACACTGAAACCAATTTTTTTCTTTCATGGTTCAGATAGAGCATGAAATTTTAAGCAACTTTCTAATTTACTCCTATTATCACATTTTCTTCATTCTCTTGGTATCTTTATTTAAATTGCAAGAATGTAAGTTTAGATGACGACCCATTTTTGGTGAACAACCTGGGTTGTTCTTGCTGATTGGTGGATAAATTCATCCACCAATAGAAAAGTGCTGTCCAGAGTCTGAACCAAAAAAAAGCTTAGATGCCTTCTTTTTCAAATAAAGATAGCAAGAGAACAAATAAAAATTCATAATAGGAGTAAAAGAGAAAGTTGCTTAAAATTGCATGCTCTATCTGAATCACGAAAGAAAACATTAGTATTGCTGTTGTAATGATTGTTTCTTAATGTTCAAGTGTTCTGTACCAGATATTATGTATTGGCCACTTTACACAGCTATATAGGTGAAGCAACGATACGAATATGATTTCGCCTTTATAGTCAGTAACTGGCTGCATAAAAGTTTAACATAATGAGGACTTTCTAAAGGGTGTATTTCAGGATTGCTCTAACACAGCACATTTTCCTCATAACATGACAGTTCTAAAAGCTTGAAAAATATTTTTACGCAGTTTATTTTTGCCGCACAACAGGTAAATGCACTTAATGTGGCAATTAAATTCCAAGTTGCAATGTAGTAGTAGCCAAACTGAACCACTGTCATTATATTTGTAATACATATAGAAAATAGAAGTAAAGTCTAATAGATAGTGCAGGGGGGGGGTTATCTTTTGTACGACCTCATGCAAAGAATAAGTATAATCTTCTATTACAAGTAGACAATTAAACATTTTAACCAAAGTATCTTAATGCAACAAACTTTATAAGGGATTAAACGCTTACCGGATCCTTCCCAGCTGAGGAGGGAGAATCTTAACCATAACTTAACTTAAATAACTATTTGCATGTGCATGTAGTGTAAAATAACGACAGACAACTTTATATGGGAGAAATTTTTGACCGTCACAGGTCAGAAATTTTATTAACCTAAATCAACTTCTAGAACCGATAGAACTGAATATGGCAGCATAGAGACCAACTAACCCAGAACAGCAAGGAGATTTCCGGGCCAACGGGAACAGCAGCAGAGGGGTCTTCTCTAAGGAGATGATGCTGAGGGGTTGCAGAGATCACGTGACCATCCCTCAAGAGGGAGGAAGGAGGGTTACCGTCACGTGCACATGAGGCCTACCCTCCTCCCCAAAATGTGGTCATCACTCACCCCTAGCGACCTTCTCCTACGCAACAGGACCGGGATCTCCCGCCGCCGGGGTGCATGAAGATCTTCCACCTGAGATAAGGATCCCTCTGTTACCAAGCTGTAATGAACCGCATAACAGAGAGAGGAGATCCATAAACTACAGCAATGGCATAGGGGCCTAGGGTGAGTAGCCATAGCCCTGCCATTGAATTGCCGTCAATTTGCAAAGAACCATTAAACCAAGGGAAGGGAGGGCAGGACAAAACTGCTTCAGTCAGGATCCGGAGAAGAAGAGGAAGTTGCAAGGGGAGATTCAGCTTTTCTACAGGTAAGGTGGGGCCTACCCTGAATAGCAACAATGTTGCACCCCAACACCAACCCTCTCTCTTCTATCCCACTCTCCTCCAGCCTTAACCCTTAGACTGCTCCAGGCTTATGCTAAGCCCTACACTGCATTAAGGGATTAAACGCTTACCGGATCCTTCCCAGCTGAGGAGGGAGAATCTTAACCATAACTTAACTTAAATAACTATTTACATGTGCATGTAGTGCAAAATAACGACAGACAACTTTATATGGGAGAAATTTTTGACCGTCACAGGTCAGAAATTTTATTAACCTAAATCAACTTCTAGAACCGATAGAACTGAATATGGCGGCATAGAGACCAACTAACCCAGAACAGCAAGGAGATTTCCGGCCCATCGGGAACAGCAGCAGAGGGGTCTCTGCTCTAAGGAGATGACGCTGAGGGGTTGCAGAGATCACGTGACCATCCCTCAAGAGGGAGGAAGGAAGGTTACCGTCACGTGCACGTGAGGCCTACCCTCCTCCCCAAAATGTGGTCATCACTCACCCCTAGCGACCTTTTCCTACGCAACAGGACCAGGATCTCCCGCCACAAGGAAGCATTTTAATGGTCCCTTGCCGCCAACACCCACAGCCCGATTTAGAGGAGGGGTGAAATTGCTCTTTGGATATCTCCTATGAATAAATCTAAACCCACATCAGAGAGATTAACTTTATCCCTTCTGTAAAGTTCAGTTCTATCAGCCGAAATGGCTTCGTGCCATACCACGAAGTCACCTGAACCTGTGACGGTTTTTGCCAATGATGCATTAATCTTTTTCCTAATCCGATATGCCGCCGTATGGGCAGACATATGCCTCCAGTGGAGACGGGGGACTATATTGGACCATCCTATCATGACCCCTGGAATGCAAACTCTCAACCAACCGATGTCTGCCTGCATAACTTTTATTAACTGGAGAACTGGCATGGCTCCCACGTCATTACCCCCAAGTGAAGGATCAGGATATGAGGCTTACCCCAACGTACCAGGGCCTCAAAAATTGTCCCCGCTAATTGTGGCCAGCACATCCCCCTATCCCCTAACCACCTAATGGATGCTTTGTTGGAGGGGAAACCTAGGGATTGGCCAATTGGGAGGGATGCACAACGGAGGGAGGCTCAGTGGACGAAGGCATGGCCCACAATCCAAATTCTCTTAACTCCTGGGACAGTGCCTGTGGAGACAAACATTTTAGTATTTTCAAAACACGAGAAACATCAAACAATTGGCCGGACATATTTTTTTAAACAATTGGACCACCAACGCCCAATACGCTGCCCCTATACGGAAGGAGTGTGGGGCCAGCTTGCTAGCGTCCAGCCCCGCTTTGACTGCCGCCAGCTTCAGAACCCTACCAAACTGGAACTTTGAAAGGGATCTGCCGTCCGCGTGGACCAAGAACTGTCCCGGGACTTGCGGTCTGTGGGTTAAATAAAGGTTAACCCATTTTACCGGGCAGCATGCACTGTCTGCTTGTGGATACAGGGGGATTCAAGTTCCCCTTCCTTCCTGGTCCGTTTTTGAACGTGGAAGGAAAAGGAGGAGGGACCCAGGAGCGGCCCTAACGTGCTGCAACTGAATCCCCGATCCAGACTTCTGTTTAGAGGGTGCTACTAATTCACTGACCCTAAGGGCTCCGGCAAAGGCCAAATTAAATGCCGTTTTGAAGAGCATGGCTTCAAATTCTGATACACAAACTTTATCGAGCGCCTGAACCAAACGTTCCAGGCGCTCGCGAGTAATGGGCTCGCAAGAGTCAATTTTTTGCTGCTGCGATCTACCCCAACCCTTGACTACATGCCTGATGAAAAATGAGTTTGTGGGGTCAGGAATGGATAAAGCCCTGTAGAAAAATTATAGTGCGGCTAATTTGGACTGTATTGCCCCTTGACGGACACCAGAAGTGTGTAAACTCACCAGCCAATCGCATAACGAGTCCTGAGATCCCTGAGCAGCATCAATTCCCCTGGAACTACAGAAATTATCCCATTCAGTCCACATGCGGACATAAGAGTGCCATGTGGATGGTGCTAGGGAGGATCGAACCAACGGAAGCAAGGCTATCCAGGAAGAACGAGCTGCCAAAGGAAATCAGGACAGCGTAAACAAAGTGTAGCTGCCCTTGGGACTAACTGTCTAAATTTTACCCATTCAAAACGTGACAGTGCGTTGGCCACCACATTGTTCACCCCGGGGACATGACGGGCCTTGAATTGGATGTTAAGCTCCAGACAGCGCAACACCAAGTGACACAACAAAGTGATCACCTTCTCTGAGGTGGCTGTTAAGTTATTGATTGCGTATACCACACTGATGTTGTCTGTCCAGAACACAACAGTCCCATTCGCCAATTTTCTACCCCACAGCTCGACGGCCAAGACCACGGGGAATAGCTCCAGGAGAGTTAAATTACGAGTCAGGCCCGCTGGGGGCCAGGACTTAGGCCAAGGCTCTGCACTCCACTCTCCTTGAAAGTAAGCCCTGTAGCCGTGCGATCCAGCTGCGTCCGTGAAAAGATGTAATAACTGACTTGACATGGGAACTGACCGCCACACCCGCACCCCGTTGAAATGTGTAAGGAAATTTTCCCATACTACCAGATCTGCTATCAAATCTTCCCCAGGGTTATTTTAGAGTTCAAGTTGGACCTACCGCTTAGCTGTCTCTCTAGTCTTTGGTTAA
The DNA here is from genome assembly GCF_027579735.1 of Bombina bombina. Taxonomy (NCBI): domain Eukaryota; kingdom Metazoa; phylum Chordata; class Amphibia; order Anura; family Bombinatoridae; genus Bombina; species Bombina bombina. Next base: position 29,956,095 of record NC_069508.1, read on the forward strand.
AAACCCGACCTATGGGGATAACCCTGCAGAGAAAAAAGCTGAGCGATGGTATCAATCTCTATACCTAGGAAAACTAAACATGAAGTGGGGCCTTGGGATTTGTCTTCAGCCAGGGGCACCCCGAAGTGGCTCATAATACTGCGCATTTTGTTCATTATGGTTAAGCATTCGCCAGAACCTGCCCTTCCTATGATGAGAAAATCATTGAGGTAGTGTGCTATGGAATAGCTGCCCACGTCCGAAGTTACTACCCAATGTAGCAAACTGCTAAACGCCTCAAACAAGGCGCATGATAAAGAGCAGCCCATAGGTAGGCAACGATCCACATTAAACATACCCGACAACTTGCAGCCCATGATGTGGAATACTGAAGGGTGGAGTGGCAAAAGCCTAAATACTGATTCAATGTCAAGCTTTGCTAATAAAGCACCTGGACCCGCCCTCCGAACCAGATCTAGTGCGCTATCAAAGGATTGATAGCGCACTGAACTGAATTCTGGGTCAATGGCGTCGTTGACTGAGCCACCTTTAGGGTATGACAGGTGCTGCATGAGACAAAACTTTCCTGGTTCTTTTTTTGGGACCACCCCCAGCGGAGAAATGACCAAATTGGCTAAGGGTGGTGAAGGAAAGGGCCAGGCCATGCGGCCTAAAGCCTTATCAATTTTTTCCCTCACAATCTTAGGGTGCTGATAGGCTGAGATAAGATTCCTATGAAATTTCCTGGCCTTAATGAACTTGATAGTTGGACTTTTGAAACCATATGAAAACTCTTCCCACAACATTCGTGCAGCACCTTGATCTGGGTATGCCCATAACCAGAGTGTCATTGCCCCAACCTTAATTGGCGTTTCCGCTTTTTTGGCCCAGGCTGGCATTAGTAGGCTTATTGGTTGTGGTATTGTCCCTTCGCTTACTGAATTCACTGCCCGGGTGTGGTCCAGAGCAGAATCTGCAGACGTGCCTAAAGGCGCATGAGCTACCCTTTTCACATTTTTTATCCTGAAAGGGCCAGCATGTGCCCCCCCTTTTTCTATTTCTATTGGAACGAAATGACTGCTGCGGGGAGGTAATGGAAGAGGAGGAACCCCCTTTGGGGTCCATCCGCTGCCATAATTGGTTATCTGTGGAGTCGAAAGTTAAGGTAGGATTACCCGCCATCTTTCTTCTGAACTCCGCATCATACTCCCTCCATACTCCCTCACTGTGATTACGCTGAATCCAATGAATGGTGTCAGTGTATTTCAGAATGGCCAGGCTCTGAGATGGATATTTCTCTATATAACAAGAGGAGAACACCCTAAAGCACTGCAGCCACTCATCGAAAGTATCGGGGCGCTTAAATTTTTTGGGGCCTGTCCCTTCAGCACTTCTTTTTTGGGGCCTGTCCCTTCAGCACTTCTTTCCCTCTGCCTATAAGCCTCCACAGAGAGGTCAAATATATTAACGTATTTACCTCTGTGGATTCTGCTAACCACTTTTTTGCGCAAGTGTTTGTGCAGAGAATACATTTTACCTGGGCTTGCGTCGCCATAGAGGGCCGCATGTCTTTCAGAAATGGCCCTGGGGGGGTAGGGATTCTGCCGTGACCTCTGTAAGGGGTTCTGTGGATGGCAGGGCTAGCATTTTCGCACTGTCGCGCTTCTTATGTGGCGCAGCCCCCCTCTTTACATTTTTTTTAATCATCTTAAACATTTTTTTCTGTCCTGACCCTTGTAAACCCATTGAAGAGTCACTATTTGACCCTGTGTCAGAGGTGGATGAGTCAGAAGAAGAATTGTTATCATGTGTAAACAAATTATTCTCACCGTGGGAATTGGCAGTCAGTCCTTGTTCGACGTTGTTAGCGACTTGGTCTGGATGCTGATTGGGAATAGCAACGGCGTTGGATGAGCCCTGCTGTCCATTTGAAGTAGTAGCGGCTGCTCCAGCGTCCCCTGGGTTAATTACTGCAGCAGCTGGTTGTTGGACCTTTGTTGCCTCTTTTGAGCGAAGTACTCCCTGCAAAAGAGATAACAATTCGCGAGCACTTTGTTCTTGTTTGTGTGGGTTTTCAATAGCAGGAAGTTTGGCAATACCATTAGCATCCTGGGCTGAATTAGATACAATTGTAGTCTCAGTGGTTTGGGCCATAACATTAGCATTCTGCCCTAAATTAGATACAAATGCATTACTTGCGGCAGCAGTCATAGATGTGTGATGCCCATGACCTACTGTCTGTCCCTGACCTACTGTCTGCACATTCATCCCTTGCAAGCCTGCATTCGCCACCATGGAGGAGGATTCATGAGGTTCAGCCACATGTAAACCACACTCAGACCTTTGGGGGTTAAGAACTAATGCTGTTGTCTGTGCAGCCGTCTGACATACATCGCCATCATGCTGAGAAACGCCACAATCAGCCCCTTGAGGGTTAACAACTAAAACATCTTGCTGTGGTGCTGTAACAAGTGCGCTACCTACAGCACTTACAATGTTACTGGATGCAGCCTGCTGATTGGCGGTTTGCGCTGCAATTGCATTCCCTATATGAAACCCCTGAACAAATTCTAAAGGCCTCTTTGCCCTTGTAGGGTTAATACTGCGAGCGCCCCTTCCCCTTCTATTGCTTGTCTGCCTGGCATTGCCCCTAAACTGTGAGCGACCCCTTTGCGACACTTGAAAATATTGGCCCTTTTTTTCCGCCCGTTTGCGCTGCACGCTAGCGCCATTATCTCCCCTCTGTCCTTCTATTAATACCCCATCCACGGCCAAGGATGACTCTCGGTGCTCACCTGCATCTTGTATGGCACCGGGAGCCAATGTCCTTGCGACCGCGTGGGGTTTCGTCAAACCGGAAGTGCAGATGGGCACTTCCGGTGACGTCACAAACATGTAGTCGGCCCCGGAGATAGGCCGTGCACCGAGCGGTCGGGGTTCTGCAAGGCCGCAAGGCTCCGGCAATGCCACCGGAGGCCCTGCGGTCCCTGAAGGTGTCCCCTGATTAGTGAGTGGTGTGGCGGTAGGAACGGCGGTTGGCCTGGCCCTGTCCCGTCCGGGCAGAGTTCCTCCAGAGGCCGCAGGGGTCTAGGGGTTGTTAGATTTTTCAGCATGTGTGGGCCTACAGGGGGTTAAGACTCCTTTTAAAATAACAGGTGGTGTGGCGGTAGGATGGGGTGTCTGCAATAGTGCAGATTGAGGGCTAGGTGTTCCCTGAGGGTTAGGCAAAACCGGAATATTAGCAGGGTTAAAATGAGATATATCCGGCCTCTGGGGAATAGATTGAGAAGCAGCCATTGCTGCAATAATGTTTTGTAATAAACCTGATACTGCAGACACTGCTGATGGAGGAACAGCACTAATAAATGAAGCCATGTGGCTAGCTGCCATATTTTCAAAAGGCAAATTTATTTGCTGTTGTGGGGGATTTACTTGATCTAACTGATCATTATCTGACTCTAGCTCTTCTATATTATGAACCTGAGCTGTAACAACATTAGAGAACTGAGTTGGGGGAATAATATCCAAATCATCCAAATTATCAGATTGAACACTTATCTGTCTGGTCACATTTGCAGATCCAGATGGTGTTTGGTCAGTCTGAAAACGTCTGGGAGGCAAAGTAGAACGTCTAGAATGATTCATGTCTGCACTGATGAGGACAGGATCCGGAGAAGAAGAGGAAGTTGCAAGGGGAGATTCAACTTTTCTACAGGTAAGGAGGGGCCTACTCTGAATAGCAACAATGTTGCACCCCAACACCAACCCTCTCTCTTCTATCCCACTCTCCTCCAGCCTTAACCCTTAGACTGCTCCAGGCTTATGCTAAGCCCTACACTGCATTTTTTTTCAGCGCCCCATACTTTTAATGAATAGTGCAGGGAAAGATATTAGTATCCTCATGGTGCTCGTGTTACAAGTGGTAACTTATAAATAACCCTCTAAAATATAAAGCTTTTAACCCCTTGCACCATATGGACGTAGAGTACTTTGCCCAGCCTACCCTGTTGACGTAGTACCGGCTACATCCATCAGTTTAGCACATGTTGCTGTTCCGGATGTCAGATTAGACAGCCAAGACTGCAGCTGGGGGCAGAATGCTTCTACCTTCATATGGTAAGGGAGCAATGATCATGTTCCTTTTACCATATGAAGCCATGTGATTGCCGATACAGACAGTGACACCAACAGTGTCACTTTTTAACTAGGAAAGAGGGAGGGATGGGTCCACTACACTACAACAAAATGGATTATGAGGGGGGCCCTACAGTATGATTGCTTGGAGGTAGATGGGGATCACTATACAACAAAAAACATTTTTTTAATTAATAAATATATTTATTTTTTTCAATGTATATTAACTGGGTACTGACAGACAGCTTCCAGCACCTAAGATGGTGGAGACTATTGGGAGGATGGAATGTTAGAGAGCTTTTTGTAAGGAATAAGGGAGGTGGGAGGGTAAGGCCCTAAACATTAATACTGGTACACTGTCTGATAGTACCTAAGATGGTGGTGAAAAGTGTGAGTGGAGGGAGATAGAGCTGTTTGGGAGGGATCAGGTAAAAATCAGGGATGTAGGAGGTGTCAGATGGGAGGGTAATGTTTACACTAGAATGTTATTACCCTTGCCAGCTAACTAATTAACCCCTTCACTGACAGGAATTTCAGAAGTGTGGTGTGCAGCTACAATTAGCAGCCTTCTAAACACTAATGGCAAAGCCATGCATGTCTGCTGTTTCTGAACAAAGGATCCAAGAAAGGCTTTTACAACCATTTTTGTTATGACTGCACAAGCGGTATGTAAATAATTTCAGTGAGAAAGTTAACATTTTTTTTTATACATGATCGCAATGGGCCTAGATCAATACCTTTGGTTTTCTACTAATAAAAATATATAATTTTGATAGGTTCATAAACAAAAACAAGGTTCTATTTCTGGTTAAATGGGGCAAGTTTTTCTCTAAAATTCATGGTCCTGAATAGGTAAAAGACTTGAAGGGGTTTAAGTGCACTTGACTACCTGACATGCAGATGTTAGTGCACCTTAGACTATCACTAGGGCAATAACAAATAACTTTGGATTTGTAATATGAGAATAAAAATTGAAGAAAGAATAAAGAAAAAATATTTTTGAGTTCCACTTTTAATCTAGACCATTGTTTTAAACAGTGCATGCCAAATACTTTTTTTTATTCAGCAAAAAAAAATAAAAAAACAATAAAAGTCATAATAATGAAACCAATGTTTACTATGTAGTTACAGATATTGTCATTAGGCCTTTCAAATCAGAGGAAAGCTTATAGTAGATAACTATCAATTTGTTCCTATTAAGCTGTAATTAAATGAATGCTAAGAACCTATTTTAACTGAGGCGTACTTAAGATGCAGGTTAAACAGACAACGTTTGTTGGAGAAGTTTAAATCTACATAATTACTCAGTGTAACGTGCTCACCTATGTCATGTCAACTTGAGCTGTGTTTAAATTGTCAACAAGCGACTTTGATCAAGACTTGGGTTTACAAGTCAGGGCCGATCATTGTAGGTTAAAAGTACAACCTGCTACAAGTTATGTTTTTTTTTCTTTATATTTTTTTGGTTAAAAACAAGGCTATGTACAAATTGACTATGTTAAACTTCATGTTGATTCTATTATGTTTAAGGACAAAGCCACAGACATAATACAGGTTCAGACTCGCTGCCTTCTTACAACTGGTTAACGCTGGAATAATCTAAATTCCTCAATGTTTTTCCCTTAACACCTTTTTTATTGAGCCAGTTTGGTTTGTATTTATTTTACTTCTATCTCTTTAAATGTATAATAACATTCACCATTTGGATTTTTAGTTAACAACACAAATAATGTGATTGCGGCTAGCGTGAAGCATTGCACTCCCACAGTTATCATTGCACAAGCAGCCACTTGTGCAATGCTGATTCCCGCTCTCGCGTGATTGGTTGTGTGAGAGCAGGAGACTGCCAGTCACCCGAGTCAGATTAGCCTGGGGCACGGGTTTTTCAAAATGTTAAGTGGTGGACCTCCCCTCTGATAATATTTGCAAGACAGCCCCCCCCCCAATAGATCTTACTTTATTTTTTCTATTTATAAAAATTGTATGACATTTCTGAAAAACTGCTCCCATATAGTGCTGCAGATACGTGCACGCTCCTGAAGTTACCTCCATGCTTTTCAACAAAGCATAACAAGAAAACAAAATAAATTATAAAAGAAGTAAAGAAGAAAGTTGCTTAAAATGGTATCAATCTGAATCATGAAATCATTTTTGGGGTTTTTATGTCCCATTAAGTATAGTTTGATGAATGACATCTGATCCAGTGTTCACACAAAGCTCTCAAGAGCTGATTCTGCTCAACCATAAAAGTGCTTCACTCGCGTTTAGATTTACACTTTGTTACTCCTTTGTTAAACGCACGTTGCTGATCAAGATAACATCCAAAATGGCCAGAGCTATTTCATCCTCAGTGATTTTCTTCCACCTACATCCAGCCCTTTGCCTTATTCCACCACAACATGGCAAGTGTCATTGTCAGCTCTTAAAAAATCAGTCTATGTTTTGCCAAATCCGCTGCTGTTTTTAGTTTCCATTGGATAGTGTAAAGTATCACTGCTCCTGTGCCTCCCCTTATGAGCTCTAGCGCCCCCCTCTGTCTGGTGTGATTTTAAACTACCAGCTTAGAGCTGGTGAAGAGGTAAAGAATCAGTAACGCTGCATCTTATCTACGGGATGCTGCTTAATATATGGAGCCTATTGTCCCAGGCTATGTATTTTAAAAATGTGCTTAAAGGGACTTAGAAGTGCAAAAAATAAAAAGCTCTGATATGTTACAGAATTGTATTATTGTCTGTGGGTTAAACACTAAAGTGAACACCAGAGCAATAATGCATCACTGGAAACAAGTCTGGCGAGCCAATGACAGCTAGCTCCCAGTAGTGAATTATGGATTCAGAGCCTACCCAGGTATGATGTATATGTTCCCTTTGTATCCTTTGTTGAAACAAAGTACATTTGATAAAATAATTAAATTGAAAATTCTCTTAAAACTGTTCGTCCATTTCGAGCTTCGAATGTTTGTACAACATTCTAACATTTGTTTAATATAATGTATCAAATAACTAAATTCAATACCAAATAAACTATTGAACTTCTGAATAGTTAGAACCATAGAATTGTTATTGTTATAGTTCTGAACCATAGAATTGTTATTGTTTTAAAAGATAGATAATCCCTTTATTACCCATTCCCCAGTTTTGCATAACCAACACCGTTATATTAATATACTTTTTACCTCTGTGATTACCTTGTATCTAGGAACCTTCTTCCAGCCCCCTGATCACATGACTGTGACTGTTTATTATCTATTGTCTTGCAGTTAGCATTGTGTTGTGCTAGATCTTAAATAACCCCCTGTGCCTGAACACAGTGTTATCTATATGGCCCACGTGTACTTTCTGTCTCTTTGTGTTGAAAAGAGATTTAAAAAGCATGTGATAAGATGCAGCCCTCAAAGGCTTAGCAATTAGCATATGAGCCTACCTAGGTTTAGTTTAAACTAAGAATACCAAGAGAAAAAAGCAAATTTGATGATAAAAGTAAATTGGAAAGTCAATTAAAATTAAAAGTCCTATCTGAATAATGAAAGTTTAATTTATACTTGACTAATGTGGAAATTCGAGTTAATTAGGAATATTCGAAAATGAAAGTAACATTCGAAAACCGGAAATAACACTTGATCATCGACTTTTAATAGATTTTCATTCTTCATTTCACAGGACCATTCGTTCTACCAAGCAAATTACACTTTCAGCGCATTCGCCTATCCTTACTCTTGTCTAAACCATGAAAGTTTAAATTTGACTTTACTGTCCCTTTAAATAATTAAAATGAGTCTTGGGTGGATTGGTGTCTATGTTCTGATCACTATAAATATATTTTCATAGTACAGCTTTTCAGGCATGCTTAACATACAAGCCATTTCCTCTTCAACATTTGTTACTCCTATCCGTCCTAAATAAAGTTGTATTTAAATTGTCAATGATTGACTGATCTGACTGAATATTCTGCAAGCTTGGACAAGTTAGATTTGTAGGTTAAAGTGATGGTCAATAATAGAGTTTATGAAACGCTAGGATTTTCCACTGGAACAAATAAAGGGGACTTTCAGTCATCAGATATAAAATACTTCATGCTTAAAGTTCCTTTACTTGTCTGAAGCATTCGCCACGCTGAGCTCCTCAGGCCGCCCATAGCAGAACACTATTTTATCACTAAGGTGATTTTAGCCAATAGTGTGCTAGCTCTCCGGCATAATGCCAGCTGGCCCGCATGGCTATTGGCCAAGAGGTGGAAACAGCACCTCACTGAAAAATAGAGTTCTGCTGCAGGCAGCCTAAGGGGCTCAGCGCGGCATACTCTACAGGCAAATAAAGTAAATTTCAGCATAAAGTATTTTATATCTGATTACTAAAAGTCCCCTTTATTTGTTCCACTGGTAAATCCAAGCATTTCAAAAACACTAGGGGCACGATCCGATATACGGCGTAGTTTTTGGCGCAAGCGAGGGAACCCACGCCGCCCATAATTTCACCTCGCACATCACGGTATTACATATACTGCGCCATTAGATGCTAAACTCAAACTGGCGTTCTTCCGAAAAGTACGCAAATACACATTTTACTCGTTGCAAGTAACTTACGCCTGTATTTTGTCCACGTAAAGTCTCAATAAAGAGTATTTTATGCAAATTAGGCTAACACTCGTAAAAATCACCCATGACTACATCTAAAAATGCGCCACGTAATTACGCTATTCAAAAGTTATATATAAACCCATGCGCAGCCGCCATTTTCTTCAGTGTGTTTGGATGGTTCGTTGAGCTACAGCATACTACAGTGGAGTAGAGGATTAGTCAGAGTAGAGAGAGAGGTGCAAACAGAGGAGTTAGTTAGGTCGCATTGTTGGTTGGTAAAGCTTGTACACTTACACATATTTTTATATATTGCACACATTTTGCATACATACATATACAAAATACACAACACTTTTTTTTCTAACACCTCACACATTTTATTTTAATTTTACAGTGTGATAGGCTGAGTGTTTGGTTGTGATTGTGTGTGATTGAACTAGGAGTGAGTATGAGTGTGTGAGTGTGTGTAGTGTGAGGATGGCAGGGAGAGGTAGGGCGGAGGGGAGGAGGGGAGAGGAGTGGCAGGGAGAGAAGTGTATTGTAGAGGACAGGAGGAGCAGCGGGGTCCCCGTCAGGGAGAAAGTGAAGTGGGGAGAGGGAGAGCTAGAAGGGATGATGGGAGGGGAGATGCCTGAGAGCCCCAGAGACCAGTCACATCAAGGAGAGGGACAGAGGGTGCACATGGGTACAGAAGGGGGGAGGAGGGAGAGGATAGGGAGGATCCCACACCAGGAACATCACAGGGAGCAAGTCAGGTGTCCACAGAGGATGAGAGGATGAGATGTCCAAACTTCTCATTCGATGAGAATGTTGCCCTAGTCCAGGCCATCATGGACAACCACAGTGCCCTATTTGGCCAGGAGAAGGGCAAAGGCGTTGCCAGAAGGCGTAAAACAGCATGGTTGGTGGTAGAGGATGCCGTCAACAGTGTGGCCCAGCAGAGGAGGACTGTTGAGGGCCTTAAAAAAAGGTGGAATGACTGTAAGAGGCTGGTGAAAGAGAAGATGGGGCAGGAAGCCATGCACCAGAGGGGAACAGGCGGTGGTCCACCCCTGGACACAGATTACAACACCTGGCAGGAGATGATACGCAGATCCCTGAGTATCACAGCAGTCTGTGGACTTCCAGGGGCTCATGACTCAGGGGCTGCAACCACAGCACATCATGCTGGTGAGTAACATCCCACACACCAGTATGATATGTATTTGAGATATAACATACTTTAATAACACACATTCATGTACACAATGAGGAGCATGGTATTTGACCTAGTAACAAAAACATCTACAATTATATTTCACATTAATGATACTTAACACAATGTAATTCATGATATGATGTGGAATAGTGCAATACTAACATGTCTCAGAGTAACACAGGCCACAAGCCACATGTAGAGTTTTCAGTAAATGGACACTATAGCCATCACAATACTTTTAGCTCAGAAAGCAGGTTCTGTGCCTACATCAGGCTAAAGTAAATTGTGTGACCATAGTTTCACTTAAAGAACACATTTTTTCCATCATTGACATGTACACGTAACTATTGTATGAAACACATATCTGTATACTGTGCAGATTGAAATCCCTCAAATCACAAATCACATTGTGTACATGCATGTTATAGAGTTTGACATGAGAATGAGTATAGGTCCTAGCATGTATCAATGTACATTGTAAGCCCACATGAAAATATATATGACTGTACTAATCCCTTTCATCATTTGACTCCTCCACAGAACCTCCTGTCACCAGGATGCAAACAGGCATGCCGCCACCTCCACCACCACCACCAGTCACAGGCATGCAGCCACCACCACCAGTCTTCAGGCAACCATGTGAACATTATGCTCCCAGGCATGAGAAGGGTTGGATGGCTTCAGTAGAGGAGTCGGACGTGATGCCACCACCATTGACATATGACCCCTTGCAAGATTCCTGGCCAGAGGAATATTCTTCTTTTGGCTTTGAGGGGGAGCCAAGTCAGCCACAAAGGGTCCATGTCTTTACCCCCCCCCCCAACACAATATCAGGGCAGTCATGGCTTTTACACACAGGGTATGTCACAAGAAATGCAAACTGGACAGGCTGAGTAGTCACACACTGGTCATCAATGGGACTACCAATCCACCCTGAGAGCTCCACCATCCTCTTCGCTTGGGAGAGCTCCACCATCCTCTTCCCTTGGTAGAGCTCCACCATCCTCTTCCCTTGGGAGAGCTCCACCATCCTCTTCCCTTGGGAGAGCTCCACCATCTGCAGATGAGCATATAGCTGGAATTACTCAAGCACCAGCAGATGCAGCTGAGGATGTCCTACAAGCACCAGCAGATGCAGCTGAGGATGTCACACAAGCACCAGCAGATGCAGCTGAACCTGCACCTCAAGCAACTCGAAGCCCTGCTGCTCAAGAGCCCGTGGATGCACTGTATTCTCCCCTGAGTGAGGAATACATTTCACTCCAGAGGAGGCTCAAAACAAGCTGTGAGAGCAGAGAAAGAGGCAAACAGAGGTTTCACAGGAGCCAAGAGAGGTTACTCAAGCGTAGCATAGAGCTGCAGAGGGACATGGCAGCATCATTAAATGGAATTGTTCAAAACCAGTCGCAGATGATAAGAATTCTGTCCAATATGCAGATGCAGATGGACAATAGATGGCGGGAACAAAATCAACTCTTGGGTGGGTTGGTTGAGCACTTTACACACCAGCAGGACACTGCCTCCAGCCTATCATCTGTGGCCAGCACACCAGCAGAAACAGAAGAATCTTCTCAAACCAGGAGAACAAGGAAATCCACTACAGCCACCTCAGCTCCCTCATATAAGAAGCCAAAAAAGAAAGAAATATTCTTATAGTTCACCATAAATCCTGTCCTCCGTTATTTACCATATAATTGTCATCCACATCCAGCCAAATTCAGCGCTACGGAATTTGGCGGCGCTATACAAATAAATGATAATAATAATAATAATAATGTGAGGTGTGTTTTAGTACACTAATATTGTTAAAACATATAATAAGGCCTGTGTGGAAAATGGCCCAAAAAAGGTAATATTATCCTGTTTATGAAATATTCTTGTACCATAACTCACATCCACAATAGTTGTTTCTGAAGGGTACATATAGTAATATTCACTTGTAAGATGTAAATCAATGTATCTCACATCCAATATAAATTGACACATTGGTATATATAGTAGTGATGTTACTGATAGGGTGGGCATTATCAGGTGTTTTAAGTCTGCAGGTGAGAGGTTGTGGTGTCTGTGATTGGTTTGACACAATTGCAAAGAGGCAGCCTTCAAGAAGGTCTTAGAAATTATCATATGAGCCATCCTAGGTTTTGCTTTCAAATAAGAATACCAAGAGAACAAAGCAAGTGTTCTAATTAAATCTGAAAGTAGTTTGAAATAACATGCCCTATTTAAAAGAAGAAGGTTTTCTTTGGGCTTGACTGTCCCTTTATATATTTTGGCATCAGTGCCAAGCTGTGTTAGCATTAGAATAAATTACACTCCAGTGGGTTCTAAAGAGATGAAGGTAATACAATTTAAAGTAAATAAGCAAGTATATGTCCACAATGTGATAAAGTACCTACAAGCTCAATCCATTTGATTATGTTGTGGCTTGAAACTATTTCAAAAACACAAATAAACCTTAAACAAGCAATATCATAGTATACTGTCCCTTTAACCTTGAGATGCTGCTTAAATGTATGTGTTTGTTAAGGCTTCCAGGGAGTTACGTTGCTTTTTTAGTCAGTGCAAGGGTTCCTGCGCCTGCAATTTGTGGCGAGATGAGAATGGAGTAGATTTTCTGAAATCTGCGCGCGTAAGTACTTACGCTGTATATTGGATACCAAATTGCGCGTAGTTCTATGTTTGTCTATGGGTAAAAAAAAATATGGCCGAAGGGTGAAATATACGCGCGTAACTTGTATGCTATGCTGTATATGTGATACCAAAATTGCGCAAAATCTGGCGTTGCCGACTTTTGCGGGCGACACTGCATATCGGATAGAGCCCTAGGATTTACTATCCCTTTAAAGTTATAATCGGCTACCAGTTTTTCCCCTTTCTTTAGATTTTTTTTAGGAAATAACAAGACTATGTACAAATTGGAGAATAAATGTGTTAAACTTCATGTGGATTCTATTATGTTTAAGGGGACAAAATCAATGACATGATACAGGTTCAGACATGTTGCCCTCATACAAGTGGTTAACCCTTATATCAAGTGCTCGTAATGAAACACAGAATACAAACCACGTCTCGCACTCAGAGTTAAACCACAGAAGTATAACATAACATGTGGTACAAATTGATATTGTCCAAATTCATGATGTGAGACAGGAGAAATGTCAGATTAAATAATTCTCCTCATACACACACATGTACACCCTCTGAAATAAACCATCTGATCAGTGTTTACTCCATTTTATTACAGCGTGATATTGCCACAAAGCAATCAATAATACCGCTAGACTGTAATGTCTGAAAGAAAAGGAGAAACTGGCTGAGCTCTATTACTTATCGATTAATTGTTGATTTAAAAGGAATTGTGTGTTTCAGGTTGAACAGGACAAACTTCTTAGAGCAAATTGTTTTAAATAAATTGATTCATTATTTTAAAGTTAGAAACATAGGACTTGATAATAGATAGAAACACATCAGAACATCCAATATATCCATCAGTTTAAAGAGAGTCAAAATTAAACTTTCATGGTTCAAATAGACCATGCACCTTATAGAGATTTATTCTATCACATTTACTTTGTTCTCTTGGTATCTTTTGTTGACAGCCATACCTAGGTAGGTTCAGTAGCAGCAATGCACTACTGGGAGCTGGTGATTGGTGGATATACACATATGCCTCTTGTTATTGGCTCATCAGATGTATTCATCTAGCTAGCTGACTTCAACGATTTAGCATATTTGTGTATCTCAGCTTGCAGGTGAGTCTCGTTATTTCAAAGCTGACAAAATTTTCTCGGTTTTATGTTGTGTTCAAGTTTTTCTTGTGCATATGTTAGAGGACTGTTTTATAGATGGAGTTTTTTGGTTTGTTTTTTCTTTTTTTGGTTAGTAATCTTTACGTCGTTTTTGCAATGTTGACAGTCAAAGTCCTTCTATGATTCAGAAATGGTAACGCGAATGATCCTGCTTCATTGTTCATAATAGAGCAGATCTTGCCACTCGCAAGGACAGGACTAAATCTTTAGTTTCTCACAATTTTCGGGTTTGGATTTTGTGAGTTTCTTTCCACAAGATATTAAGTTTCTTATATAAGTTTTATTAAATCTAGGTAACTGTCACTAGCAAGTACATCTAATGCAAATCTGCAGACAACTGTATTATCATAGTAAAGGGACATTGTACACTAGATTATTCTTTGCATAAATGTTTTGTAGATTATCTATTTATATAGCCCATTTGGGAATGTTTTTGTAAAAATTTATAGTTTTGCTTATTTTTTTTATAACATTGTGCTGATTTTGAGACTCCTAACCAAGCCCCATAGTTTTAGATGCATACTGATGTCTACAGATACCTGCTGCTCCTGTTTGTATAATCTTTCTTTTTTTAAGCCTAACCTCATCAACTGTGCTAAACTGGTAGCGTCTAAGTAAGTTTTAAAAGGTTTTATACTGAATTTTTATATCAGTATCTGTGCATATTCTTCTTTGTAGAAATGTCTATTACATGCAGTTTTATAACAATTGGTGTATAATGTCCCTTTAAAGCTTTCTATCATTCCTTCTTTTTGTTTTAATGTGATGCTAAAGTGTAGTGTTTGTCTCACATTTCATTTTGCATTTTTTTCTTTACATCTAACTGTTTTTGCTGCACTAGTCGGTCTTTATACCCTGATAAATGAAGCAAACATATTGCAAATGAACAACTTAATATTATTAATTGTCATTTTAAGAAGAGATAACCAGGAACTGTTCAAATGGAACAGATTATACCTTTAATTACATCCTTATTTTCGCTGAATTCTCACTAAGCAGTTGCATTTTCTGTTTGCACTTTAATTGTTGTATGCGAGATGAATAGATGAATCACCAAAAAAAAAACATCTTATGGTCAGTAACCAAGATTGCTTACAAATACAAAAATGTTTAAAGGTTTCAGTTGCCGTTTATTTTCAATACGTTTTAGAGATCTGCCTTTATATTGGAAAAGTGTAAAATAGAATAAAAAAAAATCTAGCACGCTGTGTATCATATTTTGGGATTTAAAAAGTTATTTCATTATTTTACAGATTAAGTAAAAATTCTCTTCATTTTGAAACTGTAGCACCAACAACCACTGTCTGTCAAAGCTTCTAATCTTTTTTAATTTTAGTATTTCAAGAATATCACAAACCAACAGTCCTATTTCAGAAGCTTTTTTTATCTGCCACTCTGCAATATTCATATCCAGAATAATGAAAGTTAATGCAATTCATCCTAGTTTAAATTATCCACACATGTATGAGTGTAAACGTATATATAATTATACATTTATATCTGTGATGTTTATGTATACACATTTTGAGTCAGTGTATGCGGCTATGATACGAGTTGTATTAACAAACATAATCCATTGGGTTTATAGAAACTGGATTATGTTTAGCTGGTAAATGAAATCCTGGAAAATGAAGTTATTTTGCGTGTTGGAGATACAAAGTGTATTTATATTTGAATGGATTTGTTTAAACATTCATTGATGTTTTTGAATATGTGGGCACTATGACATTTTTTTTACAGATATAAAAGAGTATATGCTTCCAGTCAGGGACTTAAAGGGACAGTATACGGTAAAATAGTTTTTCCTTAATGTGTTTACAATTGCTTTTTTACCAACTGCGGAGTAAAAAATGTATGAAAATTAGCTTTTTAAGGTTTATTTGTGAATATTAAAGCTCTGATTTTGTGTTTTGAAGCCACAACCTAATAAAATGGGTTGAGCTTGTAGGTATAATCAGATCTCATTACTTTATCACATTGTGTACATATACATGTGTCTTTATCTTATATATGTAGGTATAATCAGATCTCATTACTTTATCACATTGTGTACATATACATGTGTCTTTATTTCATATCTGTAGGTATAATCAGATATCATTACTGTATCACACTGTGTACATATACATGTGTCTTTATCTTATATCTGTAGGTATAATCAGATCTCATTACTTTATCACATTGTGTACATATACATGTGTCTTTATCTTATATCTGTAGGTATAATCAGATCACATTACTATATCACATTGTGTACATTTACATGTGTCTATCTTATATCTGTAGGTATAATCAGATCTCATTACTTTATCACATTGTGTACATATACATGTGTCTTTATCTTATATATGTAGGTATAATCAGATCTCATTACTTTATCACATTGTGTACATATACATTTGTCTTTATCTTATTTATGTAGGTATAATCAGATCTCATTACTTTATCACATTGTGTACATATACATGTGTCTTTATCTTATAGCTATATGTATAATCAGATCTCATTACTTTATCACATTGTGTACATATACATGTGTCTGTATCTTATATATGTAGGTATAATCAGATCTCATTACTGTATCACATTGTGTACATATGCATGTGTCTTTATCTTATATCTATAGGTATAATCAGATCTCATTACTTTATCACATTGTGTACATATACATGTGTCTTTATTTCATATCTGTAGGTATAATCAGATCTCATTACTGTATCACATTGTGTACATATACATGTGTCTGTATCTTATATATGTAGGTATAATCAGATCTCATTACTGTATCACATTGTGTACATATGCATGTGTCTTTATCTTATATCTATAGGTATAATCAGATCTCATTACTTTATCACATTGTGTACATATACATGTGTCTTTATTTCATATCTGTAGGTATAATCAGATCTCATTACTTTATCACATTGTGTACATATACCTGCTTCTTTATCTTATATCTGTCCTTAAAACAATCACCAGTACTTGGAGAGAACAATGGAAAATCAAAATGTTATTATCTTATCTCTGCTATATCCTACTGGGAGTATAATTTCTTCTGCTGGCTGTGTTTACAAAGGTTATCTATAGCTGAGACCTGCAGCCACAAACTTTCAGAATAGGTGGGGATACCACAGGCTAAATCAACTATTTCAAATGCCAATATAAGGGTAAAGGATCAACTTGTAAACAATTTAATACACTCCAGCAGGTAAAGTGGATCACTGGGAACAAATTAAAGGGGAGAACATTTTTGAGTAAACTGTCCCTTTAAAGGGACACTCAAGTCAAAATTAAACTTCACTATTCAGATACAGCATGCAATTTTTAACAACTTTCCAATTTACTTCCATTAACAAAATGTTTACAGTCTTTTTATATTTACACTTTTTGAGTCACCAGCTCCTACTGAGCATGTGCAAGAATTCACAGCAAATATGTATATGCATTTGTGATTGGCTGATGGCTGTCACATGATACAGGGGGAGTGGAAATAGACATAATTTTGCAATTTATTTTAAAAAAATCTACTTCTCATTTGAAGTTCAGACTAAGTGCTATTGCATTGTCTTCTTATCATGCATTTGTTGATTATGCAAAGCTACTGTGTTGACTGGTCCTTTAAAGGGACACTCAAGTCAAAATAAACTTCTATGATTCAGAAAGAGCAGCAGTGTTAAAACACCTTGCAATTCACTTTCATTATGAAATTTTACACAGTCTTTTTATATTCACACTTTCTGAGGAACAAGATCCTACTGAGCATGTGCAAAAGCTCACAGGGTATACATACTAGTCTGTGATTGGCTGATGTCTGTCACATGATACAGGGGGATGAAAAATGAGAGGAAAAATAAATTTCTCAGAAAAAAAATCTACTTCTTATTTGAAATTCAGAGTAGGTCATCATTGTCTTTTTATTAAGCACTTGTTAATTATGCAGTTTCACTGCGTTGAGTGGTGCTTTAATATTGGTTTTGCATTTTAACACACTCGGTTTTGAGCTATAATTTTTTCTTATACTTCAGTACATTTATTGTTGTTTTGTACTTATGCTTTCATGTTCTCATCTTATTATCTATATTTAGTTACAAGGAACAGAAGATTTTAATTTAGGGCCCTGATAGCCAACAAACCAGTGCAGAGAATGGACCTTGGTGCAGTAAACCTTTTTGGAACCCTCTAAATATGGATTGGTAAGTAATGGTAATGGTACAAGTGGAATTACTGACATCAACATATAGAGAGGATTATTATTTTATTAATATTATACTTTATTTATAAAGTGCCAACATATTCCTTAGCACTGTCCATGGGTACACTGTGTGTGTCACCGTCTGTAACGATCTTCTGCTGGTGCTGGCGGGAGGTGTTGGTGGGTGGGTGGTTGGCTCAGCAGCAGGGGGAGGGAAGGGGAGGGGTGGGCGGCTAAGCAGCAGGGGGGAGGGAAGGGGAGGGGTGGGCGGCTCAGCAGCAAGGGGAGGGAAGGGGAGGAGTGGGCGGCTAAGCAGCAGGGGGAGGGAAGGGGAGGGGTGGGCGGTTCAGCAGCAGGGGGAGGGAAGGGGAGGGGTGGGCGGCTCAGCAGCAGGGGGAGGGAAGGGGAGGGGTGGGCGGCTCAGCAGCAGGGGGAGGGAAGGGGAGGGGGTGGGCGGCTAAGCAGCAGGGGGAGGGAAGGGGAGGGGTGGGCGGCTCAGCAGCAGGGGGAGGGAAGGGGTGGGGTGGGCGGCTCAGCAGCAGGGAGAGTGAAGAGGAGGGGTGGGCGGCTCAGCAGCAGGGGGAGGGGAGGGGTGGGCGGCTAAGCAGCAGGGGGAGGGAAGGGGGTGGGGTGGGCGGTTCAGCAGCAGGGGGAGGGAAGGGGAGGGGTGGGCGGTTCAGCAGCAGGGGGAGGGAAGGGGAGGGATGGGCGCCTCAGCAGCAGGGGGAGGGAAGGGGAGGGGTGGGCGGCTCAGCAGCAGGGGGGAGGGAAGAGGAGGGATGGGCGGCTCAGCAGCAGGGGGAGGGAAGGGGAGGGGTGGGTGGTTCAGCAGCAGGGGGAGGGAAGGGGAGGGGTGGGTGGCTCAGCAGCAGGGGGAGGGAAGGGGAGGGAGTGGGATGGCACTACTCTACAGAAAAATAAAAAATAAAGGGACAGGGAGGGAATGGGGCAGCTACACTACAGAAAAGGGATGTGAATTGTGTGGGGGGGGGCTCAAACTAATGATCGTGGGAGGGGGACACACTACGCTACAGAAAATAATAACACAATAATAAAAAAATATATATTTTTTTTAAAAAGAAGCAATTTATAGGTACTGGCAGACAGCTGCCAGTTTCATACGATAGCGGCTAATAATTAGAGGGGGAGCTGTTTGGGGGGAATCAGGGAGGTTAAGGGTAAGGGGGATCCTGCAAAAATGCTATAAATTTTCATACAGGCAGACAGATGGGGGTGACCAGTGGGGGGTTTGGGAGGGAAGAGAGCTGTTTAGGAGGGATGATGTAGGGATCAGGGGGTGAGAAGTGTCAGGTGGGAGTGTAATCTCTACACTAAAGCTAAAATTAACCTTTAAACTACCAACTTAACCCCTTCACTGCCAGGAATAATAGAAGTGTGGTGCACAGCTGCAATTAGGTGCCTTCTAATTACCAAAAAGCAATGGCAAAGCCATATAAGTCTGCTATTTCTGAACAAAGGGGATCCCAGAGAAACTTTTACAAACATTTGTGCCATGATTACACAAGCAGTATGTAAATAATTTCTGTGAGAAACCCAAAGTTTATGAAAAAAGTAACAATTATTTTTTATTTGATTGCATTTGGTGATGAAATGGTGGCATGAAATATATCAAAATGGGCCTAGTTCAATACCTTTGGTTCTCTACTTAAAAAAAAATATATAGTTTTGAAAGGTAAATAAAAACAAAAAAACAATGCTCTATTTCTGTTTAAATGAAGTGATAGCAAAAAGGCTAAAATTTCTCTGGTATTTTGGGCAAGTTTTTGCCTGAAAGTCCCAATAGTGAAGGGGTTAAAAAGCAGGAATATAAAGCTTAGGAGCCCACCCATTTTAGGTTCAGCACCCTGGATAGTGCTTGCTTATTGGTGGCTACATTTTGGTTCTGAACCAAAAAGGGGCTAGCTCCTCAACTTTACATTCGTGCTTTTCAACTAAAGACAGCAAGAAAACTAAGAAAAATTGATAATAGGAGTAAATTAGAAAGTTGCTTAAAATTGTATGCTCTATCTGAATCGTGAAAGAAAAAAAAATGGGTTTAGTGTCCCTTTAACGTAGTTGCAATAATTCACCAAATTTAATTTAAACAAATGTTTGACAATCTAGTAATCAATATGGTTTTTCAAACATACGGCTAGATTACGAGTTTTGCGTTATGAGCTGTGTGGTGCTAACGAGCAGTTTTCTCTCACCGCTCACTTACATGCAGCGCTGGTATTACGAGTTTTTACAAACCCGTCGTTAAAAGACAAAAAGTGAGCGTAGAGCAAAGTTTTGCTCCAAATCTCACTTCAATACCATCGCTGCTTAAGTCAGCGGCGAGCTGGTCGTACATGCTCGTGCACGATTTCCCCATAGGGATCAATGGGGAGAGCCGGCTGAAAAAAAGTCTAACATCTGCAATAAAGCAGTGTAAAACTCAGTAATGCAGCCCCAATGATTCCTATGGGGAAACATTTATGTTTACACCTAACACCCTAACATGAACCCTGAGTCTAAACACCCCTAATCTTACACTTATTAACCCCTAATCTGCCGCCCCCAACATCGCCGACACCTACATTACACTTATTAACCCCTAGGGCACCATGTACTAAACGGCGGGCGGACAGCTTCTTAACTCGCAAAGCTGTCCGCCCGCCTCCGCTAGACACGGGCAGCAGATCTGTTGATCCGCTTGCCCGTATGTATCATTACACACTCATCGGAGTGTGTAATGCCCGCTCCTTCAATCGCGCTACCAATCACGCGACTGAAGGGGCTGTCAATCACCGAGAGTGAGCGTGCTCTTGGTGATTTTGCTTCGCCAGCTAAGAGGTGGCGTAGGGTGTAGGAAGCAGCGGTCTAATGACCGCTGCTTCTTACATTGCGGGAAGCAGGCTCACATATGCGAACCTGCCCCACAAAGACTCCGGAGCAGATTTCGCTGCTTCGTACATGGAGCCCCTAATCTGCTGTTCCGGACACTGCCGCCACCAAAATTATACTTATGAACCCCTAATCTGCTGCCCCCCACATCGCCGACACCTACATTATATTGATTAACCCCTAACCTGCCACCCCCAATGTCGCCGCCACCTACCTACACTTATTAACCCCTAATCTGCCGCCCCAACGTTGCCGCAACTATGATAAATATATTAACCTCGAAACCACCGCACTCCCACCTCGCAAACATTAGTTAAATATTAACCCCTAACCTGCCTTCCCTAACATCGCCGCCACCTACTTACATTTATTAACCCCTAATCTGCCGCCCCCAACGTTGCTGCCACTTTACTAAATGTATTAACCACTAAACCTAAGTCTAACCCTAACACCCCCTAACTTAAATATAATTTAAATAAATCTAAATACAAATTACTATAATTAACTACATTATTCCTATTTAAAACGAAATACTTACCTATAAAATAAACCCTAAGCTAGCCACAATATAACTAATAGTTACATTGTAGCTAGATTAGGGTTTATTTTTATTTTACAGGCAAGTTTGTATTTATTTTAACTAGGTAGAATAGTTACTAAATAGTTATTAACTATTTAAAAACTACCTAGCTAAAATAAATACAAAAGTACCTGTAAAATAAAACCTAACTTAAGTTACAATAACACTACACTATAATTGAATAAATTAACTAAATTAAATACAATTAAATAAATTAAATTAGCTAAAGTACAAAAACAAAACAAAACACTAAATTACAGAAACAATAAACACATTAGAAGATATTTAAACTAATTACACCTAATCCAATAGCCCTATCAAAATAAAAAAAGCCCCTCCAAAATAAAAAAAAACCCTAACCTAAACTAAACTTCCAATAGCCCTTAAAAGGGCCTTTTGTGGGGCATTGCCCCAAAGTAATCAGCTCTTTTACCTGAAAAAAAAAATACAAACAACCCCCCCAACAGTAAAACCCACCACCCACACAACCAACCCCACAAATAAAATACTATCTAAAAAAACCTAAGCTCCCCATTGCCCTGAAAAGGGCATTTGGATGGGTATTGCCCTTAAAAGGGCAGTTAGCTCTTTTGCGGCCCAAACCCTAAGCTAAAAAATAAAACCCACCCAATACACCCTTAAAAAAACCTAACACTAACCCCCTGAAGATCGACTTACCGTTCTGAAGATCCAACATCCATCCTCAAGGAAGCGGCAGAAGTCTTCATCCAACCGGGCCGAAGTCCTCAACGAAGCCGGGAGAAGTCTTCATCCAAGCCGGGAGCAAAATGGTCCTCCAGACGGGCAGAAGTCTTCATCCAGAAAGCATCTTCTATCTTCATCCATCCGACGCGGAGCGAGTCCATCTTCAAGACATCCGATGTGGAGCATCCTCTTCATCCGACGGACTAACGACGAATGAAGGTACCTTTAAGTGACGTCATCCAAGATGGCGTCCCTTAGATTCCTATTGGCTGTTAGAATTCTATCAGCCAATTGGAATTAAGGTAGAAAAAATCCTATTGGCTGATGTAAACAGCCAGTAGGATTGACGTTCAATCCTATTGGCTGATCCAATCAGCCAATAGGATTGAGCTCGCATTCTATTGGCTGTTCCAAGCATCATCTGACGCGGAGCATCCTCTTCACTCCACGGACTAACAACGAATGAAGGTACCTTTAAGTGACGTCATCCAGGATGGCGTCACTTAGATTCCAATTGGCTGATAGAATTCTATCAGCCAATCGGAATTAAGGTAGAAAAAATCCTATTGGCTGATGCAATCGGCCAATAGGATTGAAGTTCAATCCTATTGGCTGTGAGCTTGCATTCTATTGGCTGATTGGAACAGTCAATAGAATGCCAGCTCCCGGCTTTGCTCCCGGCTTGGATGAAGACTTCTCCCGGCTTCGTTGAGGACTTCGGGCCCGGTTGGATGAAGACTTCTGCCGCTTCCTTGAGGATGGATGTCGGATCTTCAGAACAGTAAGCCGATCTTCAGGGGGTTAGTGCTAGTTTTTTTAAGGGTGTATTGGGTGGGTTTTATTTTTTAGCTTAGGGTTTGGGCCGCAAAAGAGCTAACTGCCCTTTTAAGGGCAATGCCCATCCAAATGCCCTTTTCAGGGCAATGGGGAGCTTAGGTTTTTTTAGATAGTATTTTATTTGGGGGGTTGGTTGTGTTGGTGGTGGGTTTTACTGTTGGGGGGGTTGTTTGTATTTTTTTTTACAGGTAAAAGAGCTCATTACTTTGGGGCAATGCCCTGCAAAAGGCCCTTTTAAGGGCTATTGGTAGTTTAGTTTAGGCTAGGGTTTTTTTATTTTGGGGGGCTTTTTTATTTTGATAGGGCTATTAGATTAGGTGTAATTAGTTTAAATATCTTGTAATTTGTTTATTATTTTCTGTAATTTAGTGTTTGTTTTTGTAATTTAGCTAATTTAATTTATTTAATTATAGTGTAGTGTTAGGTTTTATTGTAACTTAGGTTAGGTTTTATTTTACAGGTACTTTTGTATTTATTTTAGCTAGGTAGTTATTAAATAGTTAATAACTATTTAGTAACTATTCTACCTAGTTAAAATAAATACAAACTTGCCTGTAAAATAAAAATAAACCCTAATCTAGCTACAATGTAACTATTAGTTATATTGTAGCTAGCTTAGGGTTTATTTTATAGGTAAGTATTTAGTTTTAAATAGGAATAATGTAGTTAATTATAGTAATTTGTATTTAGATTTATTTAAATTATATTTAAGTTAGGGGGTGTTAGGGTTAGACTTAGGTTTAGTGGTTAATACATTTAGTAAAGTGGCGGCGACGTTGGGGGCGGCAAATTAGGGGTTAATAAATGTAGGTAGGTGGCGGCGACATTGGGGCAGCAGATTAGGGGTTAATAAAAATAATGTAGGTGTCGGCGATGTTGGGGGCAGCCGATTAGGGGTTCATAAGTATAATGTAGGTGGCGGCGGTGTCCGGAGCGGCAGATTAGGGGTTAATAATTTTATTTCAGTATTTCCGATGCGGGAGGGCCTCGGTTTAGGGGTTAATAGGTAGTTTATGGGTGTTAGTGTACTTTTTAGCACTTTAGTTATGAGTTTTATGCTACGGCGTTGTACCATAAAACTCTTAACTACTGAATTTTATATGCGGTAGGACTCTTGACAAGGTAGGGTGTACCGCTCACTTTTTGGCCTCCCAGGACAGACTCGTAATATCAGCGCTATTGAAGTCCCATAGAAAAAAGACTTTGCGAAGTTTACGTAAGTCGTTTTGTGGTAAGGCCAAAAAAGTGTGCGGTGACCCTAAACCTTCAAGACTCGTAATACCAGCGGGCGTAAAAAAGCAGCGTTAGGACCTCTTAACGCTGCTTTGTTACCCTAACGCAAAACTCGTAATCTAGCCGATATTTATTTATCCCTCTACATCATCGATTTAAAGTTTCTCCCAAACCCTCCCATTAACTCAAAATCCAGGAGCAGCGCTACATAAATGTGTGTCAAATTCCTCACTGATGTTTTTGGGATCAGTACCAATAACTGTAAATGTGGTGCCATAAAGTATATACATCTCCTGTTCTCACAATATGTTGTATCTGTGCTACCCACACTGTTAACACTTGACAGATTCCACATTTTTTTTTATCATTTTATATATTCTCCAGAAAGCTAGCTGATAATTGATGGTTACACACATATGCCTCTTTTCATTGGCTCAACATATCTGTTCAGCTAGTTCCCAGAAGCGCTTGTGAGCCTAACTAGGTTTACTCTTCAACAATGGGTATCACGAGAACAAAGCAAATTTGACAATAGAAGTAAAATCTATTTAAATCATGCAAGTTCAATTTTGATTGTCCATTTACGCATTTTTCAAGCACATAAAATGTCAAAATACATAACACTTTAAAGGGTAAGAACAATAAAATTGCACAAATAATATAAGGTAACCCTATGTCCTACCAGGGTGGATACAAATCAATTTTTTTTTTTTTAATCTGATTTTTTTAAATAAATCAGATTTTTTTAATTTAAATGGATTTTTTTTTAAATAAAATGCTTTTTCGATGAAAAATCTATCTATATATAGTTTCTAAATAAGGTACATTATAATCCAAAGGTTATCCATACTGAAATAAGGATTAGTATATAATTATGTAGCATGAGGCTGTATATTCATGGCTGTAATTCCATTAATCCATTCACACTGCCATGCTCTCCTAGAGGTTTCTGTAGCATTGTTTAGGACATTTTTATCTATCTAAAAGATAATATTACATATTCTTGGTTGTGTAGTTCTCAAAACTGTGAATTTGTGTCTGTAAAAATATCCTGCCCCTTCTTTGCAATAAAAATGTTTATTTTACAACATACAGAGCTGAGAAATAGACATAAACCCCAAAAAATAATTTATGATTCAGATTATAATTATTTTATCAAATTTGCTTCATTCTCTTGGTATCCTTTGTTGAAGTAAGCAATGTTCTACTGGGAGTCAGGTGAACAAATTGGGTGAGCCAATGACAAGCAGCATCGCTCCTGAGCCTACCTATGTGTGTTTTTCAACAATGGATACCAAGAGAATCTGAAAAGTTATTATTCTAAAAATGAAGTTTTCCGTAGAAAACCATGATTTAAATTGATTTAAATCAAGTCTTATTGCTAGTGATTTAAATTGTTATTTAATTCATGATTTAAATAAATTTGATTTAAATCAAGTCTTATTGCTAGTGATTTAAATTGTTATTTAATTAATGATTTAAATAAAATTGATTTAAATCAAATCCACCCTTAATGTAACCTATTGCAAAGAACTAAAATTGATTATTTAAGTTCTACTCTAGAGCTGCAATGCATTACTGCTACTGAACAAGACATGGTTAGTGAGCCAATAAGCAAGGACGTATGCATGTAGCCGCCAATCACCAGCTGTTTCTTGCTCATAAGCACACCTGCTCCGTTTGTGATGGATAGTTACAAGGAACATTAGCATAATAATACCATGCTCCAATAAGTTTATATTAGGGAGCATATTGTAGTATCTTCAATGTGCAAAGTCCTTGTGCTTTTGTTTCAGCCAGGGCCAACCTTAGCATTTTCGGGGCCCTGAGCAAGATACATTTGTGGGGCACCTCAGCCAAGTTCCCTTATTCTTCTCCCCTGTATGCCCCGCCCCTTGTATAGCCCACCCCTGTGCCAACATACAGTCATACCTATATAAAGAATAACACAACATATTAGACCTCCTGATACCATAAACACTTCTCATAAACATATACATTGCACCATCTCATAACCTCAACGCTGACGTTGTGGGGCCCCCCAAAGAGCAGGGCCCTGGGCGGATGCCCCTCTGCCCAAAGTGCAGATCTGGTGTCTGCCATTGTTTCAAATTTCTCGTGTGTGTGGAATAATACTGTGAATAAATGTGACCTCACAATAGATTTATTTATTTTAATTACATTTCCCTTTCGTTTATCTTAATAAAAATCCTCTTATTTAAGTTAAATGTATGTTTTTATTTATTTTTTTATTAATCAGTTTTTTCTAAATTAATAAAATACAAATCAGATGACACCAAAGTTATTGAATAAAGTTTTATTTATGTATTTATTTATTATTATTTTTAAAGAAAATGAGCAATTATAGTAACTGGGGTTTTATTTAGTAAGAATAAACAATTTGTCTATCAAGGCTACGAAGATGAGTTAAGTAAATTTAAGCAACAAAGATCTATATTTATTTTCAGTTTTAGCGCACATTATTGGCTCTACATTTCAATGGCTAAAATATGTTCCTCTTGCCGCTATAAATTTCACTAATTTGTGACTAGTGACATGGGACTTCCTACATAATGAGACATTTGTGCTTTTAAACAGTCAAGTACTGCATGCAGATTTCATGTTTGCCAGTATGTATACTCACAGGAGCACGAGCAACACGATCAGAATAAATCAACATAATATGAACATTTTCACTTCTCATCTGGTTTATCAACAAGGAACGAGCACATTGAAAATCCTTTTGTTAAAGACACATTAAATACCTCTTGTGTTTGTGTAACAATCATGTTTCTCTCCTGTTTCCTATACAAACCACATCTGTAACCTAGGTTTTCTTCTAAGCTTTTGCTTAATCTAGGTATTTGATTTATACTGCAACTTGTGTCACTCCTGACCACGCCCACAACTGACCCTGCCCCCTCATAAAACATTCCCGCCCACAAGGTCTTATCTCCTTGTCCCAGAAAGCCTCCAGAGGTCTGAGCTAATAATGAAATCATATATTTATATGTGCATCAAATGTGAATAGGGGTTAAGTAGAATTTTATAATTAACAAATGCATAATAAAAAAATAAAAAAAACAATGTAAAGGAACTTAGTCTGAATTTAAAATGAGCAGTACATTTTCTTCTGACAAATTTAAGTTACTTAAATTCACCTTCCCCCTGCATCATGTGACAGCCATCATCCAATCACAAAATGCATACACATATGCATAAGTGTAAATATAAAAAGATTGTGCATGTGACATTTTGATACTGGAGGTGAATTGGAAACTTGTTTATAATGGCATGCTCTATCTGAATCACATAACTTTTATTTTGACTTTAGTGTTCCTTTAATGGAACATTACTGTCATTTTGTACATATGCATACATATACATAAGCAATTAATCACTGTATTGTAAAATATCTGAATGCAAAATATATATTTTTAAAAACGCATAAAGTTTAAGTTGGTTCCAGAAGAAAAAAGCACCGTCAAGGTAGTGCAATATTGTTCTGTTTCATTGGAGCATTTTACTATTGCACAATTATGTCCCTTTAAGGTATTTTGGAAGACTACTGTACATGGTGGGGGTGGGGCAGTACCATCGGTAAACGTACTGGTTGTAGGAAAATGGTAAATCACAGAAAAAGTAAGATCTACTATTCAGCAATTCTGGGTACACTTATTGATTCAAATATTTGTTTAAATGGACAGTAGCTTAATGCACCATATATATCAGCCACTGAACTCTGCATTACAGAAGATATGAATACAAAATCTTTTTTAAAGCTGTCTTATTAGCAGAATTTGCATGGCTTTCAAGTTTCAGACCACTGCATGGATACACACTGTTACGGTTGCCTCCAGGCTGGCTGGAAGTTGGACCGTAGAAAAGGATGCTCCTAGCGCTCACCAAAGGATCATCAGCACCGTAGCCACCATAACTACTGCGTAGCCACCATAAGTAATGCAGACTCTACGAACCACTGCTGCTGGGCTGGTATCTCGCCGTCTGCTCTGTGCCCTGGACCTACGACCAGGCTCCAGTAGGTGAACCTCTTCCTTCTGTAGAGCGAAGCAGGATCAGGAACAAGAGCTCTTACAAGAGCTCAGTAGCTAAGGGAGTATGAAGAGCATAGCAATCCCTGTAGTGATTATAGCTGTCCCCTACAAACATGAGTCAAGGCTGCAAGTTAGAGGGTCAGAAGAGGTCTGAGGTGCTGGAACACCCAGCCTGGTTTTTATTGAGGTTACATGCAAAAAGGACACTCTCAGGGGGAGGCATAAAATCCCCAAACACACATTTGGTACATTTAGATAGAGAGACAACGCCCTTTGACAGGCCACAATAGAATTACATTACTTCAGCAGATAACAAGTTACACACAAGAAAACAATGCAGTCCATCTTATCAACTAGGAGTCTGACTCTGGAGGTGATTAGACAAAGGGAATGTTTATCACTAAACTTAATTAGAGCTGATGCCAGCAAACTTGTATTTAGAAAATAGCTTCTTGAAGCTGAACAAAGTTAACTCTTTCAGTTCTGACCGAAGGGTCTGTCCCATAGCACTTAATGGTACACAATGAAAACTAATGCTTTTGTAACAGTGCTCCCTTTCTGTGGAACACTCTGGCATTGTTCACCAAAGTCTCAATATGTCCCCAGACGGTTCTTAAAGGGCCATACACACCCAATAAAAGTTAATACGTTTTCAGGGGCACAATCTTCCAGGGGCCATAGTCATGAGGAAGGAGGCTGGCAAATAGGCTTCTTCACAATCCAGGGAAGCAGGGCAATTTTCCATTTAAAGGGCCAGTTACAAATAGCAGTTTGTAACACACACCTTGTAAATACAAATTATTTAGTGAGTTACCTTGCTATGCCAATGAGAGGTCACATGTAAATTAGTCAAATTTATCTAGTCAAATTTAAACTTTCATGATTCAGATAGGGTGTGTGATTTTCAAATGTACTTTAATTGTCAAATTTGCTTTGTTCTCTTTGTATTCTTTGTTGAAAGCTAAACCTTTTTTTATGAGTCAGCACTTATAGGCTAAAATGCAAGTCTGTCAAAAGAACTGAAATAAGGAAACAGTCTGCAGAGGTTACACAACTGGGGAATTGGTAATAAAGGGATTATCTTTCTTAATAAAACAATTCTGGAGTTGTCTGTCCCTTTGAGAAATCTTTGTATATCACGTAGCAAGGTCAGGTTTTACTACAGCATACTTACAATGATATTTGTAAATACCTCAAAGATATAGCGGGTTCGGTTCTACACCACCGCAATAAAGCAAATCACACAAATTGTTTTTGTATTCCAGTGCATAAAAAAGTTATGTTTACACAATACTGTAGTCTAGTGTGCAATAAATATCTAGAAAAACAATGTACATACCTTAATTAAACAAATACTTTATTGCTAAAAAGTGCTAACCGGCATCTGAGCCTTCAGCTAAACATAATCTTTTTGCTTGTGGTGTTTATATATATATATATATATATATATATATATATATATATATATATATATATACTAGTCCTAAAGCCCGTTCACACGGGCCATTCTTTTTGCAGTACAGCGGTCCCACCCCTTGCTCTCTCTCCCCCTCTCTTTTGTGCTCTCTCCCCCTCTCTTTTGCGCTCTCTCCCCCCTCTCTTTTGCGCTCTCTCTCGCTCCACCTCTCTTTTGCTCTCTCTCTCTCCCCCCTCTCTTTTGCTCTCTCTCTCTCCCCCCTCTCTTTTGCTCTCTCTCTTCCCTTTCTTTTGCTCTCTCTCCCCCTTGCTTTTGCGCTCTCTCCCCCTCGCTTTTGCGCTCTCTCCCCCTCTCTTTTGCGCTCTCTCTCGCTTCACCTCTCTTTTGCTCTCTCTCTCCCCCCTTCTCTTTTGCTTTCTCTCCCGCCCTCTCTTTTGATCACTCTCCCCCTCTCTTTTGCGTTCTCTCTACCCCTCTCTTTTATGCTCTCTCTCCCCCCTCTCTTTTGCATTCTCTCTCCCCCCCTCTTTTGCGCGCTCTCTCTCCCCCTCTCATTTGCGATCTCTCTCCCCCTCTCTTTTGCGCTCTCTCTCTCCCCTCTCTCTCTCCCCCTCTTTTGCGTGCTCTCTCTCCCCCTCTCTTTTGCGCTCTCTCTCTCCCCCTCTTTTGTGCTCTCTCTCTTCCCCTCTCTTTTGCGCTCTCTCAACCCCCTCTTTTCCTCTCTCTCCCCCTCTTTTGCGCTCTCTCTCTCCCCCTCTCTTTTGCGCTCTCTCTTTCCCCCTCTCTTTTGCGCTCTCTCTCACCTCTCTCTTTTGCGCTCTCTCTCTCCCCCCTCTCTTTTGCTCTGTCTCTCTCTCCTTTTTTTGCTCTCTCTCTCTCTCTCTCTCTGTCTCTCTCTCTCTCTCTCTCTCCATCCCTCTCTTTTGCTCTCTCTCCCCTATCTCTTTTGCTCCCTCTCCCCCCTCTCTTTTGCTTTCGCTCCCCCCTCTTTAGCTCTCTCTCCCCCTCTCTTTTGCGCTCTCTCTCCCCCCTCTCTTTTGTTTTTTCTCTCTCTCCTTTTTTTGTTCTCTCTCTCCATCCCTCTCTTTTGCTCTTTCTCTCCATCCCTCTCTTTTGCTCTCTCTCTCCCCCCCGCTCTTTTGCTTTCTCTCCCCCTCTTTTGCTCTCTCTCCCCCCTCTCTTTTACGCTCTCTCTCTCCCCCTCTCTTTAGCGTTCTCTCTCTCTTTTGCGCTCTCTCTCTCCCCCTCTTTTGTGCATTCTCTCTCCCCCTCTCTTTTGCACTCTCTCTCTCCCCCTCTCTATTGCGCTCTCTCTCTCTCCCTCTCTCCCCCTCTTTTGCGCACATTCTCCCTCTCTTTTGCGCTCTCTCTCCCCCTCTCTTTTGCGCTCTCTCTCCCCCTCTCGTTTGCGCTCTCTCCCCCTCTCTTTTGCGCTCTCTCCCCCTCTCTTTTGCGCTCTCTCCCCCTCTCTTTTGCGCTCTCTCCCCCTCTCTTTTGCTCTGTCTCTCTCTCTCCTTTTTTTTGCTCTCTCTCTCTCTCCATCCCTCACTTTTGCTCTTTCTCTCCATCCCTCTCTTTTGTTCTCTCTCTCCCCGCTCTCTTTTGCTCTCTCTCTCTCCCCCCTCTATTTTGCTCTGTCTCTCTGCCCTCTCTTTTGCTCTCTATCCCCCCTCTCTTCTGCTCTTCCCCCTCTATTTAGCTCTTTTCTATCTCTCTCCCCCTCTATTTCTATTTCTCTCCCCTCTCTGTTGCGCCGACCATGCCCGGCCTCGCCCCCACCACGCCTGACCACGCCCCTGACTATGCCCAGTCCCGTCTGGCCATGCCGACTGTCCTGCCCGGCCACGTCCACGCCCCACCCGGCTACGCCCACTTTCGCCGCAAAGTCACAGCATGGATTGTCAGGTAAGGCCAGGTGTGTTTGTCCTCGTGCTGTCTCTACTGCGCATGACAGCTTCGGACAAACACACTTGGCATTTTATATAATAGGATATATATTTATTTAGCCAATATTAAGGTAAAATTAGCTAATATTCGCTTAGATTACGAGTTTTGAACAATAGACAGTGCGAACTGAACACGACAAAAGTTGCGTTATTTCACCCTCCATAGCGCTGCCATTACAAGTTTCTGAAAAGCCTCCTTGTGCATGCGATATGGTGGCGTTAAGCTCCATACCGTACAAAAGCCAAGGGCTGAGAATAAATGCTCGTGCATGCTTTCCCCATAGACATCGCCGACGCTATAATAAAATTATTAACCCCTAATCTGTCTCTCCCAACATCGCCACCACTAATAAAAGCTATTAATCCCTTTTCCGCTGCTCCCCGACATCGCCGCCACTAATAAAAGTTATTAACCCCTAAACCTCTGGCCTCCCACATCACCGCCACTAAATAAACCTATTAACCCCTGAACCGCCAGCCCCCCACATTGCAAAAAACTAAATTAAACTATTAACCCCTAAAAAAATAAATTACACATTAAAAAAACTAACACTACTAAAACAATTTAAGTCTAAAATTACAAAAAATAAAAAATACTAAATTACGAAAAATAACAAACACTAAATTACAAAAAAATATCAAATTAAATTATCAAAAATAAAAACA
>NC_069508.1:29993313-30045813 GCF_027579735.1 Bombina bombina
TGATAAATTGACCCCCATGTCTCTTTAAGCTCTTCAAACCCTATAGCAATAGCAAGCTTATACTTTGTTATAGTGACCTTGTTGTTTTTGCCTTGCACTAGCCACTGCCCACAACAGCATCAGTATTTAGGCTTAGACATGGAGGTGCCTTGTACCTAAGAGCTCTGCTTTTGTTGAGATGCTTTTGACTTAAAGGTACATTGTACTAAAACATTTTGTAGCATGCAAACAGCACGCTTAAATACATATTAAAAACATCTTTTAGACAAAACAAGAGAAAAAACTTAAATACAATCAGCCTTAAAAGGGACAGTAAACTCCTAAAAATTAGTTATGTGTAGCAATATAACTTTGTAATATACTTTCATTATTTATGTTGCACTCTTTTCATGTAATTTAGTGCTTAAAATTGACAGTTTTATATCTATCTATCTATCTATCTATCATCTATCTGTCTATATATATATATATCTATCATCTATCATCTATCAGTCTGTCTGTCTTTCTATATCTCTATTTTATCTATCTATCTATCTCTCTATCTATCATCTATCTATCTATCTATCTATCTATCTATCTATCTATCTATCTATCTATAATCTGTCATTCTGAAGAGCATAGTGACTTTAAACAGGGCATTGTCATAGGATGCAACCTTTGTCACAAGCCAGATAGGGAAATTTCAGTCCTATAAAATCTACCCCAATCAACTTTAAGTGCTAATGTTTGAAAGTGGAAACATCTAGGAGCAAAAACAGCCCAGCCATAGACCACACAAACTCACAGAGTGGTGCCACTGAGTGCTCAAGTGTGTAGTGCATAACAATCTCCTATCATCACCAAACTGGGAACAACATCACCAGAAGTACTGTGTGTTTGGAGTTTCTTGAAATGGGTTTCCATGGCTGAGGATTGGTACGCAAGCCTCTAATCAACATGCGCAATGCCAAGCATCTGCTGGAGTGGTTTAAAGCACACCGCCACTGGACTCTGGAACAGTGAAAACATGTTTTCTGGAGTGACAAAATATGCTTTACTATCTGGCAGTGTGACGAAATACATACAGAAGCATACTACCAGGAACAAACATCAGCTCATGGTGATTTACCACCTGAGAGTAATCTCTTTTAGCACAAGTGTGCCTTAAACAGAGAAGAACTTTCTTGTAGTATACCAGTCTGATCCTGCCTAACAAGGTCAGTCCAGCCCTGAAATATCAGGCAATCTTTCTCTAACCAAGGAAAAAGGAACATGGTAACCCCAGACAATTGTTTTGGCTTTCTTTGGAACTCATCGGTGAGGTGCAGCCACATTCCTCTAAGCCACTGGTTATCAAACCTGTCAGGCTTTCCCAACAGGCCAGGTTTTCAGGATTACCTTTCATCAGAGCAGGTAAAATAACCATGTTTACTAATCAATTATTTCCCCTGTGCTCCAGTTCAGATATCCTCCAAATAAGCACACTGGACAAGAAGTCCATGTCTGGTTTACCTCATCACCCTTAGGGAGACTTCCCCAGGGTCAAATTACAAATATATACATTAAGAGAAAGCTCTCTCAGGAATGAACAACAGCTCAGTAGCTTGTTTTTTTTGTTTTTTTTGTTTTTTTTTTCCAATTCAACATAACATTTCATTAAACAAAGACAGGTAAGGATTACCGAGGAAAAACCTCAGGGTTCCTTATAAGTGCATTACAATCAACACAATTATTAACAGTACCACAATATATTACATAGTCATACATACATTGGTTCAGATACTGCGTATTGGGCCAAAAAGGAAATTATTCTACAACACGAGTACCTCAGGTATCCCTGAAGATGTAATACAAACGATACACTTAGTCATAATGTCATATCATCATATTCTTATGCATAAATTTAAAAACACCTTGCTCCAAACATTTAGATATATGTATCTAAATATATTAACAGAAAATAAAAGAAAGGTATTTCTATGAAGTCAATAATTGTTACTAAGGCCTTATTTGCATGATGAAATTGGGATTTTCTTATATCATAAAAATAAAAAGTAAAGAGAAAAGGGAAGGGAGAGAGAGGAGAGAAGAAAAGAAATGAGACGAGAAGAGAAGAGAAAAGAAGAGAGAAAGAAAAAAAAAAAAAAAAAAAAAAAGGGAATTTATCCTCCCGGTCCCCTCGTCCCCCACCCCCCCACCAACCTCCAATGGTTAACTACATAGGGTATTCCTTATTCGCTATGGCTTGTTCCATGTATATTGTACCTCTGAAGGGTGCAATTACCTGTCTCTGCATATTTTCTGGTAGGCTAGTAATTACACTTTTCCATTTGTAAAAAAACTTCTTAACTTGGGCTTCTGAGTTTACAGACGTGTCAATTTGTTCTAAAATAATTTGGTTTTGAAGCTTTTGCTTGAATTCTTTCAAGCTTGGGGCCTTTTTAGATTTCCAGTATTTTAAAAATTTTTTTTTTTTTAGATTTCCAGTAGCTTGTTCTATGGTGATTTACAACCTGGGAACAGCCTCTTTTAGTCCAAATGTGACTTTTACAAAGAAGAAATTTTCTGAATTATATAAATCTGATCCCACCTAACAAGGTCAGTTCAAAACCAAAATACCAGGCAATCCTTCTAAGAACAAGGAACATAGCAACCCTACACGATTGTTTCAATCTTCATTGGGCCACATTCCTTGAAGCACAGTGGGCAAAGAGTCCATGTCTAAACTCCTGTCAGGGTTTTTTCCCTGTTGTGTTTGCCATGTGCTGCTGGCAGCCATTTTACTCACCTCTCTTCCTGTCTATTGTGCATTTTGGGGGATGCTGCTCAATTCCTGCACTTCCTTTTATGGCCAGACTTGTGTGCATCATCCATGTGAGACAGGATGCAGTCTCAGAATTGTGATGTCATCACTTATTATTTAAAGGGCCTCTGTTCAGTATGCTTTGCCTTTGTGTTGTCTCAGACCTGTTTGTGAGAGTTCCTGTGTATTACCTGGCTGCCTGACGTCCTTCCTGGTTCCTGATCCCTGGCTTGTTCCTGACTCTGCTGTTTTCCTTGTTCCTGATTCCAGCTCGTCTGACTATTCGCTTTGGCTCCTGACTCGGCTCGTCTGACTAGCAGCTCTGGTTTTGACTTCTGGCTTGTTATTTGACTTGTGGACTTTTTATTATTTTTTGCTATTAATAAAGGTGTGATTATTTTTGCACTTCTCTTCTCAGTCTGATTCCTGGCACCCTGACAATTCCACAGGCTCATATTACTGATACATACAGAAAGATAAGCGCTGTCTAAGAAACAAAAAAGAGCTCAATAGCTTGGTCTATGGTGATTTACCACCTGGAAACAGCCTCTTTTAACCCTTTTTACAAAGACCTTTCTTGAAGTATTTCAGTCTGATCCAATCTAACAAGCCCCAAAATACCAGGCAATCCATTCTCTAAACAAGGAACATGACAACCCCCAGACAATCATTTTGGTCTTTTTTTTGGGCGTCATCAGTGAGGTGCAGCCAAATTTCTCTAAGCAAACAAGGCAAAATGTCCATGTATGGTTTCCTCATCACCCTTATGGAGACTTTACCCAGGGTCATATTACAAATACATACAGAAAGAGAAGCGCTCTCTCAAAAACAAACAACAGCTCAGTAGCTTCTTCTATAGTGATTTACCACCTGGGAGCAGCCTCTTTTTGCTTTTCACAGAGGGGAACTTTTCTGAAGTATATTAGTCTGATCCCACCAAACAAGGTAAATCCCACCATGTCCCTTGTTCAAAGAAGAATTGCTGGGTATTTTGGGACTAGACTGACCTTGTTAGGCAGGATCAGACTGATATACTTCAGGAAAGTTCGCCTCTGTAAAAAACACAATTGGTCTAAAAGAAGCTACTCCTAGGTGGTAACCCGGACATAGAAAAAGCCACTGAGCTGTTGTTTGTTCCTGGCAGATTTTCTCTCTCTCTCTCTGTGTATTTGTAATACGGCCCTGGGGAAAGTCTCCCTAAGGGTGATGAGGGATACCAGACGTGGACTTCTTGCCCAATGTGCTTTGAGGCATATGACTGCACTTCACAGACAAGGCTGAAACAATTCTTTGGGGTTGCTATTTCCCTTGTTCAGAGGAGAATTGCCTTATATTATGGGGATTGACTGACCTTGTAAGGCAGGATCAGACTGATATATTTCAGGAAAAGCACAGATGACAGTAAAAGAAGCTGCTCTCAGGTGGTAGCAAGGCCATAGAAGAAGCAATTGAGCTGTTGTTCATTCCTGACATATTGCTTCTCTTTTTGTATGCATTAATGTGATGAAAGAGTCTGAGTGTGGTGCATGCAAGGAGAATACTATCTAATGGATCACTTAGTGTTTACTGTAAAGTTTGGTGGAAGAGGGATAATGGTCTGGGCAGTTTTTCATTGTTTTGGGACCCCTTAGTACCAGAGAAGGGTCATCTAAATTCTACAGGATACAAAGACATTTTAAACAATTGAATGCTTCCATCTTTGTGAAAATAGTTTGAGGAAGGCCCTTTCTTGTTCCAACATTACTGCGCCCCCATGCACAA
The DNA here is from genome assembly GCF_027579735.1 of Bombina bombina. Taxonomy (NCBI): domain Eukaryota; kingdom Metazoa; phylum Chordata; class Amphibia; order Anura; family Bombinatoridae; genus Bombina; species Bombina bombina. The sequence goes on from NC_069508.1 coordinate 29,997,857, forward strand.
AGCAAGGTTCATGAAGAAATGGTTTGATGAGTTTAATGTGGAGGAACTCAAGTGGCCTGCACAGAGCCCTGACCTCAAATGTATTGAACACCTTTACAATTAATTGAAACTTGTATTGTGAGCCATACCTTCTCGTCCAACATGAGTGTCTGACCTCACAAATGCTCTTTTAGCTGAATGGGCACAAAGTCTCACAGACACATTCCAAAATCTTGTGAAAAGCCACCCCAGAATAGTAGAGGACATTAGGCTGGGCATGGTCAAAATTTTGAAATGTGTCCATCATTTGCTAAACAAATGCCGAATTTGGCCACAGGCAGCCACATTCAGCTATTCTCAGATCTTTGTGTGCTGCACCTTCACATTGATATATCCAGCATCGTAAATAGGCAGTAGTTTAGCGAACAAATTCAGAATTTAGAAACTTGCCCTATGCCTAGCAGCGATTATAACTGCAGGGGGCAACTTCATACTAATGCCCATGGTTTGAAATGGGTTGTCCAAAAAGCTAATCTATTCTTGATTGTCAGGTGTCTATATACTTTTAGCCACATAATGTAGGTAGCATGAACATATCTGAAACACTATATGGCATTTTGTTTATAATGTTTATGAGCACTAGATGCCAACAGTGTTTGCACAATGTATAACATTGTTAAATGCATTCTTTCAAAACTGCTTCCATATAGTGCTTGAGACATGTGCATACTCTTGAGTCTACCTCCTGATGTTTAACAAAGGATACAAAAGAACAAAGTAAATTGATAATAGAAGTAAACAAAATTTTTAAATTGTATATTCCATCTGAATCATGGAAGAAACATTTGGGTTTCAGTCCCCTTTAAGTTACATTATCAAGTATGACACACTTTTTGAATGTTAGAAAATCCTATGTCCTTTAAAAAAAATCATATGTTATTTTTATAGTCTTATAAAAAGTCATATCTATTTGTCACTGTCCCTTTAACCGAGTTGCTGCCATACAGTCTAGTGTGGTTTACGAGATATGAAGCATTTTCTTACAGGGCACTACTTCCATTAGTCACGCAAAGAGATGGAAAGATTAAATCAGATTCCATCAAATACAGCTTTTCCCCTTCTAGTTAAAAACAGTTCACCTCCTGCTGTTCGTGTGTCAGGATATAATTATTACCATTACTATATAACCATATGGAAATGATATTATTTTGTGTTGAACTTTGTTTAATAAACTGTATTTTGTTTCTTAAAAATCTTTCTCAACCATATGGAAACGTATCACTTGAAACTACTTCCTTGTATTAAATAATCACACAGTGAGGTAGATTAAAAAACCAACCTCTCCGGTTTCCCCAGTTTCTCCAATTTCTTTGTTATGCTAAGCAGCCCACTCAGTAAAGCTCTCACACGTCTGCATCCTTTTGGCCTATGGGCTTCATAGCATGACATATAATTTGTTGAGACTGGAGATGTTGGAGAGGCTTCATAAACTAGAGAGGCTGTTATTGAATCTACCTCAGGGACTAATCAATGATAGGCAGTGAGTTCTAGCTATATAATATGCTACTACAAAGCTTTATATTTGGAAGATGGTTGAAATTGTATAGTAGTCTATAACTTTTTACATATTTATTTAGAATTATACTGGTACAAAACACATTTAAATATCTGTCAGTCTGTCAGTCTATCTATCTATCTATCTATCTATCTATCTATCTATCTGTCCATCTTTCTACTTTTTTGTCTATTTATCTTCTTCTCAGTCTATCATTTGTTTATTTATTAATCTATGTTTCTGTCATCTATCATTCTATCTATCTGTCTGCCTGTCTGCATGTCTGTCTGCCTGCCTGTCTGTCTGTCTGTCTGTCTGTCTGTCTGTCTGTCTGTCTATCTATCTATCTATCTATCTATCTATCTATCTATCTATCTATCTATCTATCTATCTATCTATCAATCTGTCCATCCTTCTACTTTTTTTGTCTATTTATCTTCTTATCAGTCTATCATTTGTTTATTTATTAATCTGTCCATCTGTCTATCTAGCTATCTATCTATCTCTTTGTCTATCTGCCTATGTTTTTATCTGCTTATCGGTCTATTATTTGTCTATTATCTATCTATCTATCTATCTATCTATCTATCTATCTATCTATCTGTCTGTCTATGTTTATGCCTAGCTATTTATCTGCTTATCAGTCTATCATTTGTCTATTATTTATATATCCGTCTATCGATCTATCTATTTTTCTGCTTATCTGTCTATCATTTGTCTATTATCTATCTATCTATCTGTCTATCTATAAGTCTGTCTATACATCTGCCTATCTATAAGTCTTTCTGCTTATTGGTTTATCGTTTGTCTATTATATATCTATTTATCTGCTTATTGGTCTATTGTTTGTCTATCTATCTGTCTATCGATCTATGTATCTATCTATCTATTTACTTTTATGTCTATCTACCTATCTATCTATAATATCTATCTATCTGTGTGTCTGTCTAATCTATTTATCTATCTATTATCTGCTTATCGGTCTATTGTTTGTCTGTCTATTTATTTTCAGCTGAATTTCAGTCCTACAACTTACCTTTTTCTCTTAGTATTCTCTGTTGAAGCATAGCTCCTTTCCAACAGAGCATACTGAGATAAACTCACAAATGTGCACGTGACCTGATCACTATATTGCAGCAATGTAACAATGTAATATATATGGTGCTCAAAATACACGTAGAGACCTGACCCTTAACAAACAAGAAACAGAAAAATATGAAAACTAAAGTGAACATGAGATTTTTTTCCTGTAATAATGTATATACCCTATCTGAATTAATGGAAGTTTCATTTTAACTTTCATGTAGTTTTCAATGAGAAGTTGACAGTGATTTGAAACCATTTAAAACCTTTGATTTTAAAATAAAAAACATCTTGGTATGAAAAGCTCACTAATGAGATCATCGTTTCATACACGTGTACAACTTTAGCTAATGATCCAATATCCAACTATGGACTAAAGCTCTTTAAATGCTTTTCAAATGCATTTGTGCAGCAACAACCTTTAGACACCTGTAATCCAGTCAATAAGAAAACAACTTTTTTTATGTTAAAATGCATGTTAAAGGGACAGTAAAGTCATTATTAGACATTCATGATGTAGACAGTCAGAGAATACAATTTTAAACAACTTTCCAATTTACTTCTATTATTTATTTTGCTTCTTTCTCTTGTTATCCTTTGCTGAAATGTTTATCTAGGAAAGGTCAGGATCAGCAAAGTACCTAGGTTCTAGCTGTTGATTGGTGGCTGCATATATAAACTGATTGTCATTGGCTCACCCATGTGTTCAGTGAGATACCAGCAGTGCATTGCTGATCCTTCAACAAACGATACCAATAGAATGAAGCAAATTTGATAATTGAAGTAAACTGGAAAGTTGTTTAAAATTGTCTGTTCTACCTAAATCATTAAAGAGACAGTATACACCAGAATTTTTATTGTTTTAAAAGATAGATAATCCCTTTATTACCCATTCCCCAGTTTTGCATAACCAACACAGTTATAATAATATACTTTTAACCTCTGTGATTACCTTGTATCTAAGCCTCTGCAAACTGCCCCTTTTTCAGTTCTTTTGACAGACTTGCAGTCTAGCCAATCAGTGCCAGCTCCCAGATTACTTCACGTGCACAAGCACAGTGTTATCTATATGAAATATGTGAACTAACACCTTCTAGTGGTGAAAAACTGTTAAAATGCAATCTGAAAGAGGTGGGCTTCAAGGTCTAAGAAATTAGCATATGAACCTCCTAGGTTAAGCTTTCAACAAAGAATACCAAGAGTACAAAGCAAAATTGGTGATAAAAGTAAATTGGAAAATTGTTTAAAATTACATGCTCTATCTGAATCATGAAAGTTTATTTTGGCCTAGACTGTCCCTTTAAATATTTTTTTTTGGGTTTCATGTCCCTTTAATAAATGCTTTGTTTCATAAAAAGTTGACAATAAAGGTAAAATCACTTTTTAAGCTTGTACACAAATTTTAAATGATCTTAATATATTTCTTATGGTTGCAATCAAATGCTTGGGGGTTTAAACATGTTAATTACAAAATTAATCAAAAGGATATGGAGCTATTAATTGCACATGAATTAATATTAGAGGCTACATGAAAAAAAAACTGCATTCATACATATTAGACATCCTCAATACTGAATTAATTATGTTTTATTGCTCGCTTTCACTTTAACACTAATATGTCTAGAAAAGTCTCTAATATGCCTGTCCCTTTTAGGATTCTGTTTGTTTTGTGTATGTTCAACTAGATTTTGTCCTTGTTTTATAATTCAAACTTTATTTTCCTTAATACAATCAGTGGCTCTTCTTAATGATTAGAACAACTTTGAAAATGATAAAGATAACACCAGTGCATATGAATTAAACCTTTTTAAATGTGGTCAAATAAATTCAAAGAATAGACCAAAAATAGTGTTTTGTTTTTGCATTCTTCTGAACACAAATGCACACACATCTACTTTACAAATATTTCATATTCCTTTTGTTCTGTGTGCAAAATCTTTTCAAACTCATTCACTATACAATGCTATTCAATAGCTGGATGTTATCAGTTGGAAAGACCAGTTCAGTAAAACAGGGTTGGCAGCTATTCCTGCATATCAGAGTGATGTATTTGTCTTGTGATTGAACTGTTTTTGTATTTTTTTTTTTTCAACGCTACAATATAAAAAAAAATCACAAGATGCTCTTATGACACAGAATATGATACATTCAAAATGATGAAAATATAAGAGATTTTTGCCCACAAATTCCTAATACTTAAAGGGACATTAAACTCCTGTGCACAACTACAAAAGAATAGTAACTACTCACTATATAATTGCATCTCATACTGTTCCTGCAGCTATTTTCAAATCAGTCCTCCTGTTTAAATAGCTTAAAGGTGCCAGATCTGAAGCTCCGCCTCTTTGTACTGTGCAGCCATCTTGGAGCTCAGGTATTCACAGTCTGTGGCAGAAGTAGTGCACACTCACAGATCAGTACAATTGCACATTTTTTTTTACACCTGTATCATTTGCTTGGGGTTAGTGTGCATGTGAGCTTTTCATTTTTGCATTTTTTTTAACACAGTTTTACAATTACACAAAATATATTTAAAAAAACAACAACACTCCGCAATAATATATAGCAATGCAGCCGTAGCAACAATGCACAGCTGCTGCCTTGTATCATGCACCCTAACCTGAAGTACTTTATACAGCTGTCAAAAAGTTGACAACCTCATTGATACGCAAATGCACACTGCTTATGTCTCAGTTTGTGAGAATAACTGAGCTCCAAGATGGTGGCGCCGCCGCCCAGTACAAAGAGGCATTTATGTGCAGCCACTAACTAGCAGCTAGCTCCAAAAAGTGCCTACCTAAGTATACTTTCCACCAAAGGATACCAAGAGAACCAAGCAACATTAGAAAGTTGTCATGTCATGCACAATTCACTCTATTTAAGTTTAATTTTTACTTTACTGTCTCTTTAAAGCATTTTTAATTATAAATTGCCGTTGATACTGGTTTTGGTACTTCATACTGATCCTTACTGGCTGATAAGGACAACTGCCTTTTCCTTACTGGTGGGGGGGGGGCACCTTTGCAAGTATGACAATATGTATATATATATATATATATATATATATATATATATATATATATATATATATATATATATATATATATAAAGCGTGAAACAGAATCGCACTCACTGTATTTATCAAAAAAGAAAACAAAATTTATTTACATACATACGGTGATGTTTCGGAGTCCACAAACCTCTTCCTTAGACCAAACCAAAAATCCTAGGATTACCTGGGTAAAACTGACATTACCCAGCGACTCTGGGTAAAGCACAATGTAAGATCATACATCTGGCTTTACCCGGGTAATCCTAGGATTATTCAAACACTTATGGATAAAGCTATAAATACTGTTTGAAAACAGCACGAACATCACTATCTGCAGCCATTTTGCTCATCACTTCTTACAACCCACACATAATCCTACAAGCCACACATAACCCAGAAGCGGGTGTTCTAAAATGTTATACGATTCCCTCATCTTTACTATCTTTTTTGCCTCCGCCTGGGGGGTTCAAGGTTTACTTGTGGTTGATGCCAAAGGATCGACGGGGCGCCCCCCTTGAACCCCCCAGGCAGAGGCAAAAAAATAGTGTAGATGGGGAATTACAGTGCACCGTATATATGTGTGAAGCTATATCCAGAAGTGTTCGGGTAATACTAGGATTACCTGGGTATGGCCAGATGTATGATCTTGCATTGGGCTTTACCCAGAGCCGCTGGGTAATGTCAGTTTTACCCTGGTAATACCCGTAACATTATACACTTAATGAAGGGGAACTGGAATCTGCTGTATAGAAAAGCATGGGGGTTGGAGATATTGGAGAGGATTTTAGGGAATCCCAGTCATTATTACAAGTAAAACTTGACAAGTTTGTTAGCTTATTTACATATCATAACCCAGAAACCCTTGCTCCTGTTGAGGTTTTTGGTGTAAAAATATACAGATGTGCTGTGCAATAATCTGTGTATCATAATACACTAAAATACAATGACATAGACAATCCATGAATGTTTTTTACATGCATGTTATATCCTAAATACATAGCCCTCAAAGGTTCTATATTCTTTATAACTATCATTATCAATTTACTCTGAATTTTGCAATATAAAATGTTCCTCCATATAGAGGAATACAAATTATATCATCTACAGTGTATCCCCCAATGTTCTGATGTTCAACAATTTTGACTTAGAAATTTGTCCTGAGGTTATATCATGTTAAACCATTTAGTAGTAGAGATTTTGAAACCTCTTGAAGTGACATTTGCTGGTATCTTTCATTAGTCGAGAGTGAGTGCTGAAGAACCCAACTTTTATCACAAAGAATGTTGGTAACGAGAGTAAATGTAAAGTCTTTCCTCTGCTCTGTAGTTTAAACAGCTGAAAGTCATTCTGTCCCTTTCACCACCTCTGCTCATTACAGTGACTGGTCGGCAATCAGCTGTATTTTGAAGAGAAAAGATACACGTTGTGCAAGATTGGCTGAAGTATGTGCCTACAGTTTTATGTTTGAAGATTTCCAGTGTTCATCAACCCATAAAAACAGAGATACTGTAAGTCATTAAAACACCACTTAGTTTCCATTTTTGAGGCACTTAAATGTGTTGGTTTAAATATTTTATTCATTTAATAAATAAAATACTTCGGGAAATAAAACACTAGATAGTAATTTTTACTAATAATTGTTAAAAGAACTGTGAAGATGAATCAAATGTGATTACTTAAAGGGACATTCAATGAAAATATGAGTCTCTGTGATTATGCACATCAAAAAAACAAAAAAACCTTTGTAATGTAGGTTCATTATTTATTTTGCAGAAGTTTTATGCAAATTTAATCTCAAATTTGTAGTTTTTCCACTGCCTCCAGAGAGTTTGGAGGTCACACTGCAGGGGATACATTGTAGCAGAATTACTTTCTGCAGTGTTAGCTGTAGGAACTCCTGATTATAAAACAAAACATAAAAAAGGCAAATTAAATCCGATCAAATGACAATGACTGGAAAGCTTATTGGTAACAAAATATTGAGCTAAGGATATCATTTGTAACCAGATGACCAAGGTAAGATGGGTAATTGGATAGAAATAAGGTGAAAGAACAAAGAAAAGAACAAAATATCAGAAGTGGAACAATAGAAAAATATCAGAAAGAATGAACTTTGGAGCAATTTCTTTCATTGAACAAAGGTCTTTCATCATGGTGCACAATCTACAAAATCCCTGTTAAAATAACCAATAAAATATGGAAATTAAATGTAATAAATAAATAAAAACTGTTGGAAAAAAAGCTCGTAACTAGTTAAATAATACATCATTGTTAATTTGTTCATTTTAGTAAAGTTCATGACAGTTTATACTAGTGATTGCCACGTCATAACACAAGGGAGTCGCATATCGATATGTTAGAAGTCTTTATGGGATATAAAACCACAAAAAAATTATTTTGTGGTTTAGACAGAGCAGACAATTAAAAAAAAACGTTTTTAATTTACTTGTATTATAAAATTTGCTTTGTTCCCATGGTATTCTTTGTTGAATAGATACCTAGATAGGCGTCTTGAGCACTACATGACAGGAGAGGGCTGCCATCTCATGCTCTTGCATGTGGATAACATTCTTGCAAAACTGCTGCCATATAGTGCTTCAGACACGAGCACGCTCCTAAGCTTATATCCCTGCTTTTCAACAAAAGATACCAAAAGAATGAGTACAATTTGATATAGAAGTCAATTAGAAAGTTCTATAAAATTGCATGCTCTAACTGAATCATGACATTTAAAAATTAGGTTTCATGTCCCTTTAAGGGCCACACAAATCTACAAGTAATAATATATTTATAAAAAATGTCCAATGGCCCAAAATTAAGTAAGGATGCTGGGTATCTTTTAACTGCTTTTCTCTCTGTTTTGAGCTGTGGCCATTTTGTTTTACATCCTTCAGGGTTCCCAAAACACACAGTTTTAGTTCTGCCAGGGGCCACAAAAACTAGTGCAAATGGCTGCATGTGGCCCATGGGCTGCCTGTTGACCATCACTGGTTTAGACCACCATTAAAGTCATTGGCTGAAGAGGGCATGGTGGGCAGCCTAATGCTTATATTTCAGAGGAAGATGGGGCACTCAAGCAGACTACGGCGAAACAACAGTAAAGACAGAACATGCAATTTTAAACAACTTTCCTGTTCACTTCTATATTAAAACTGACTTTGTTCTTCTAGTATGCTTTGTTGGACCGTGTTCCTGGGAGCTTGTCTGTGTTCTCTTGCTGTTTTTTTGAAGTTTGGCCTTTGCTGTTGTTGTCCGCCCTCCTGCCTAACATTTTAGCTGAGTTTTTACCCTAATGTTGCCAAACCTTCTGCTGGTCCCTGACTTTGCTCCTGCCTAACAATTCTGCTGAGTTTTTATCCTAGTGTTTACGAACCTTCTGCTGGTCCCTGACTTCATTCCTGCCTAACAATTCTGCTGAGTTTTTATCCTAGTGTTTACGAACTTTCTGTCGGTCCCTGACTTCATTCCTGCCTAACAATTCTGCTGAGTTTTTATCCTAGTGTTTACGAACCTTCTGCTGGTCCCTGACCTCGCTGCTGCCTAACAATTCTGCTGAGTTTTTATCCTAGTGCTGCCGAACCTTCTGCCAGTCCCTGACCTCGCTGCTGCCTAACAATTCTGCTGAGTTTTTATCCTAGTGTTCTCGAACCTTCTGCCGGTCCCTGACCTCGCTCCTGCCTAACAATTCTGCTGAGTTTTTATCCTAGTGTTGCCAAACCTTCTGCCGGTCCCTGACCTCGCTCCTGCCTAACAATTCTGCTGAGTTTTTACCCTAATGTTGCTGAACCTTCTGCCGGTCCTTGACCTTGCTCCTGCCTAACAATTCTGCTGAGTTTTTAGCCTAATGTTGCCGAACCTTCTGCCGGTCCCTGACCTTGCTCCTGCCTAACAATTCTGCTGAGTTTTTACCCTAGTATTGGTGAACCTTCTGCCGGTCCCTGACCTCGCTCCAGCCTAACAATTATGCTGAGTTTTTATCCTAGTATTGCTGAACCTTCTACCGGTCCCTGACATTACTCCTGCATAACAATTCTGCTGTGTTTATACCCTAGTAATGCTGAACGTTCTCAGGGGCGGACTAAGACCAACCCGGACGGCTGGGCAAAAGTGGGGCAGGTCCCCCCACCTACCTCCTCTCCCCTCCGCTACCATATTGCCCCTCCCATCTTATGTGCCTCTCCCACCTCCCTTGCCCCTCCCTCCTCATATGCTCCTCCCCACTATGTTTTTAATTGCCATATAAAGAGACAATATTTTTAATAAGAACTAAATATTGCAAATTAACAAGTGCTTGTGCAAAAATGCCTATATGCACTACAGTAAGGAGTAGAAAAAAGTGAGGGGCAGACAAGGGGTAAAAATCACTTCTGTTTACTTGTTACTGGCAGCTAAAGAGGAACAATCATTAATTTGTATGTTACTGTCAGCCAAGGGGTAAAATTACTGGTTAGTTATTAAAAAATACATCATGGAATTAACATTGGGGCTAAGGTAGTACAGTTAGGTGGGACATGGTGTGACCCAACTATTACTGTGTTCATCACAGATTGTCCAGTATATTGGTAATGGGCAGCTGGAGTCTGGTTTTGAGGATGAAAATATAAAGCAACTTTTTCTTACCCTGCGGCATCTGATGCTTGGTGAAAAAGAAAATTTTAAATAAGAGCTATATGGTCTTTTAAAGGGACAGAAAGTGAAAATTAACCTATAATATTACAGATACATCATATCATTTTAGACAATATGCTAAATTACTTTTATCAAATTTGCTTAATTTTGTTGGTATCCTTTTGTTGAATAGTAACACTTGGTAGACTCAGGGGCACCAATGCACTACTGTGAGCTAGCTGAACATATTGGGTGAGCCAATGACAAGAGGCATATATATGTATCCACCAATTACCATCTAGCTCTCAGTAGTGTATTGATGCTCCTAAGCAGTTTTCTCTGCACTTGAAACATAGCTAGATATTCTCAGTGCACCAAAATGTTAAATACGGCAGCTGCTCCAATCTTCAGTGGGGTTTGTATAATGTCAGCAATTAACAAATTGAGTATTTACCAGATTATACAAAAACGTAAGGCTTTCTAAACAAGTGCTGTATTTAAAATGCTGGTGCACTTAGCATACTTAAATACACTCTTGAAACAGCAATAACTTTTATTACAAGAATTTTTGATAATACATGTATATTGCAAAAATGATTCTATTCAAAAGTGAAATGTACCTATGTGCATTCCAGTTTTGACTGGAATGTCCCTTTAAATAAGAGATACATGATCCTATAAGTATGCATATATACTAAATATAAAGATAAAGATAAAACTATCTCCATTTTACCTGACACCAGGGCAGGTCTAGAGAAAGGGAGAGTAAAGTCTGGAGTGAAAGTCAGTATTTGCATATAAATGTAATGCACTGGAGACTGGGTTTTATGTGTATGATTTTCACAGCAGTAAGCCTGTGTTTGAGAGATTAAAGTACTCAGCTTGCATTTGGATATTATTAAATGCAGAGGGACCCAGATAGCAGAAGAGAGCAGTGGAGATAACCCACACCTGGGCAGTGTATCCCTGGGATGCCAATAACATACAGACCTGGGCAGTGTATCCCTGGGATGCCAATAACATACAGACCTGGGCAGTGTATCCCTGGGATGCCAATAACATACAGACCTGGGCAGTGTATCCCTGGGATGCCAATAACATACAGACCTGGGCAGTGTATCCTTGGGATGCCAATAACATACAGACCTGGGCAGTGTATCCTTGGGATGCCAATAACATACAGACCTGGGCAGTGTATCCTTGGGATGCCAATAACATACAGACCTGGGCAGTGTATCCCTGGGATGCCAATAACATACAGACCTGGGCAGTGTATCCTTGGGATGCCAATAACATACAGACCTGGGCAGTGTATCCCTGGGATGCCAATAAAGCACACACTTGGGTAATTTATCCCTGGGACGCCAAAAACACACATAGCCCTCTTCAGTTAACCCCTGAGATACCCGTGACACACAAACCTGTAGTTAATGCCTTGGTTTAGAACCCAGCAGACACCATGACTCCTTCAGTTTTTATCTCTTACTTTATCACCTGCAGCAACACTGCCTTTAGGGCATTGGCTGAAAAGGAAAGTTTAGAAGTGCTGGGCACAGAAGGCAGCTAGAGTAGTGATAAGAGAAAGCCATAGATCTCTCAGGCTGCCGGATAGTTATGGGTGCAAAGCATCAAACTGATTGTAGTTGTTTCCCATCTCCTAAATCTGACAGGTACAGTGGATCAGGCGCGGCAGAGGAGAAATGGGCCAGAGAATGCAAACTGATTACATATTAGGCTGGCAAAAGTTTATAAATAAATATAATTATATAAATAAGCAAAGGTGCACTGTCATTTAAACAAAAATATTTGTTACTGTCAAAAATTTGGCGCCACTCCTCTGGCTTTCTTTCTGCAAGAAACACTGAGCTATATACATCTGACAAGTGCCTGAGCATTAAGTTACCAATGGACATAAGGAGTGTTGTAGGGGAATTAGAGTGGCATGATACCAAAGGTTAACCCACCCACCTTTCCCATTTGTGAGTAGAAGTAGGGGGGGGGGGGGCTGAGTGGCAGTGAATTTGTCTTTTAATACCACTTCAGTTGTAAGCCCCCATGACTTACCTCCTTCCTCCCACTTCAATGTGAGTCCTGACTCTCTGCATGCGCACACAGAGTGCTCATAACTTCAGCCTTCCACTCACTATGTGTGTGTGTGTATGTGTGTATGTGTGTGTCTGTATGTGTGTGTATGTATGTGTGTGCATGTGTGTATGTATGTGTGTATGTATGTGTGTATGTATGTGTGTGTGTATGTATGTGTTTGTCTATGTGTGTGTGTATGTGTGAGTGGTTGTCTGTGTGTGAGTGTGTATCTGTGAGTGTGTGTCTGTGTGTGTGTATTTGTGAGTGTGTGTATGTGTGAGTGTATGTGTGAGTGTTTGTATGTGTGAGTGTGTGTCTGTGTGTGTATGTGTGTGTGTATGTGTGTATGTGTGTGTCTGTATGTGTGTGTATGTATGTGTGTGCATGTGTGTATGTATGTGTGTGTGTATGTATGTGTTTGTCTATGTGTGTGTGTATGTGTGAGTGGTTGTCTGTGTGTGAGTGTGTATCTGTGAGTGTGTGTCTGTGTGTGTGTATTTGTGAGTGTGTGTATGTGTGAGTGTATGTGTGAGTGTGTGTCTGTGTGTGTATGTGTGAATGTGTGTCTGTATGTGTGAGTGTGTGTATGTGTGAGTGTGTGTCTGTGTATGTGTGTATGTGTGAATGTGTGTCTGTGTGTGTATGTGTGAGTGTATGTGTATGTGTGAGTGTGTGTATGTGTGAGTGTTTGTATGTGTGAGTGTTTGTCTGTGTGTGTGTGACATTTTACATACAAAATATTAAGTTTTTTTGTTTCTCACAGATTTATACAGAACACAGTATTTCTGGCTAAATCACAGAAGTCAGAATATTATCCATGGACAGTTATTTTATCTTCAACAGAACTCATTAGCATCAGCAAATAGTCTAAGTGGGCTTAGCTGGTTGACAAGGGGTAGAGTTGGCACAATATGGGTGCATGACTGGGCATTTAAAGGGCAGGGTGTTTTTTGAGTTATGGGAAACCACTGGGTAGGAAAAAACAAATTGCACTCAAATTGTGACTAGGAGCTTTGGTTGGTTTCTGGCTTTGGTAATTGGATACCAATGTCTCCACCTAGACTAACGACAAAGGCCTCGCTTCCATTGAGTCGTTAAAAATGGAGCCGTAAGCTACCGAAGCGGCCGACAGCTAAAAGTAATTTACGGCTGCATTTTAGTACCAGGTTTCCATTGAAAAGATTAGCGTGTTGCGCGCAGTCGCTCTTTTCGTGTAGCTGTAAGTTAACGTTGTGTTAACGCTTCCATCTGACGTCGGATTTCTTGAAAATCAATTAGTTGCTAAGGTAACCCGACCTTACGCTATAGAATTTACGTTTAACGTCCGTGCTTCTTACCTGTGATCGCCTCTCAAGAAAAATAAAAAAACACTTATCCATATTTTTAATAATCAAATACTATTTTCTAATATAATTATATTTAACACTTCATAAATATAAGTAATATTTATTGCTGCCCTAGGCATAGGTCTAGTTTGCATTCTGTAGATATGTTCTTGCATATATTATTATATTTAAATATATACTGATATTTCTGTTAGAATATAAGTTCAACTATTTCTATACATGAGACAACAATAAATATTACTTATAACAATTTATTTCTACATTAAAACACTTGCATTATATGCAAGTTTTATCATTTCAATAGAAAATAGGTCTCAAAAAGCACAATTTTCCTCTTTTACACCTAGTTGAGCTGGGGGTAATATTTCTCAATGTATCGACAGCCTCCGACAGTGTATTAACGGTTAGCGCTTTCAATGGAAACCTGGTATAATTTATCGATTAACGGCTTCTATTACTTTCTATGGGACGCGAAAATCTTTTCGGCAGCCGAAGTCCGGCAGCCGATATTGAGGTATAACGCGCCATTGGAAACAGTCGTTAAACGCTATTGCTTTCGACAGCATATTTATCGGTTTGCGAGTGCACGCAAACTGAATTACGACTCAATGGAAGCGAGGCCAAAGAAGCTTATTTTGAGGAAATATGCTAAAAGCTGTTGGTAAAATCATTGTACATTACATGTCCAGTCTAAGCCATATTCATTCCTCACATTTGTGATTGTGACTCTGCAGGCGGCCTGTATTACACGCAGGTCAGTCATTTTTTCATCATTTTGACAGTCTCCATGACTTGTAGCATTTAAATCAGGGCTATCCAGGCTTTTCACATGAAGGGCTACTTACTGGAATATTATCAATTGGAATAATAGCCATTTTGTTAAACACTACTACTAACCAAGCAAAAACATGTATTGTACTTATATAAATATCATATGTAAGCCCCCAGGACATACCAGGCTCCTTCCTGTCTTTCACTCCATTGTGAGTCCTGCCCCCCCCTGCCGAAGCCCCCCCCCCTTCCCGTGCAGCTGCCCCCCCCCTGGAAAGTAAAAAAATATAAGAAAATGTAAAATAATAATAATAAAATTAAAAAATTGTTTAAAAAATCCTTTTTTGTTGCATGATGCAACTGCCTTCAATGGCATTTTAAAATGTGAAATAATTATAAAAATTTTTTAAAAAATCCTTAGTGCTGCATGCGGTGGCGGGCCCTTTAAGATGACGGGGGCCCTCGGACGAGGGTCGAATTGCTCGACTTGTCAGTCTGCCCCTGAACGTTCTGCTAGTCCCTGACCTCACAAGAAAAACAGGATTACTTTAGAGATCATCCTGGAGTCATTTAATGATTATCAAACTACTTTAGAAGTCATTTGCACATCATGAGACAGCATCAGGCTTGTAAAGTCATCAGCAAAGGTAAAGAAATTCTGGGTGATGACTTCACAATGATTAGCAGATTACTTTACTGATTACTTTACAAGCATGAACAGTCAGTGAATGACTCTAGAGCCATCTCATTTAAATATTTTGGTCAGTTGGCATACTTCAGTATGGCTACTGATGACTTGCCTGGAGACATTGATTACTTCAGAATGCCTCCAGGAATATCATCCTTTTTGACTAGGGTAGTTTGACGAACCTTCTCCCGGTCCCTGACCTCCCTCCTGCCTTACAATTCTGCTCAGAGTGTTGCTAAACCTTCTGCCTGTCCCCACCTTTGTATTTGCCTAACGATTTTGCTTTGTTGCCTTCCCAATGCCCTTTATACCACTTCATTCCAGTGAGTCATGTCCTGGACTCCATCCTGTGAGTTGAGTACAGTGTCGCTATTATTACTGCTACGTCTCAGGGTCCCAACCTGGGCTGACAAGTATTTCACTACTTACAACATTTCAGTACCCCATGGGTTTGACATTGTCCGTCCAGCTAAGGTGTTCTGCTAACTCCATGATCTTGCAATTTGTACTTTTCTGTGTTTTTACTATAGCTAAAATATTTCTAGTTTTTGTATTTCCCCATTCTGTCAATTCTTTATATCCTGTTCCTTGGGCATATTAATATTTTTCACCATAATATAACCTCCTACACACAAGCTCTGAACACAAGTGTAGAAGGTATTTTGCAAAAACGCTTCTGATCCAAACAGAAATAAACTAATGTGTATTACACTTTTATTTGGAATGCCACTTTAAACATAATTTCAATTATAATTAAACAAGCACATTTTAATTTATTGTATCATCATCATACACAATTTGGGTTATATGATTTTTTTCTACAATGTCATTATGGCAAAATGTAATCTTATTGTATAGGTTGTGTCATTTTAACAAATTATATTACTCTATCCAGCATGCAACAGGCAATATGAACATAGGTTACGTAAACAGTTGGACTAAAAAAAAAAAAAAGGAAAATTTGTATTAAATAGCAAAAACTCAATTGGAGGCAAAGCGGAAACAGCTGGAAGCTTAGAGGAAGCAGGTGATTTGTTCAGCTAAAAATCCTATCTCCCTATAGAGGAATTCACACTGTTCTTGGGAAAATTTGCTATAACTTTAATCAGCACACATTCACATCCACACATTCAATTTCATTCACCAAAAAGGAAACTCACATTTATTTGTTTGCTATTTGCTTGCACACATTTGACATTTACATTTCAAGACCCCCACTTCAATAGCAGAGGGCATTTGGACAAAGTACAGCAAAACATACAAGTGGGATATGTGCCATAATACCCAATAAGTGTAAAACAATTCCTTTTACACATGGGAAATAAATCAGAATTGTTTTTTTTTTCTTTCTTTATAAACAGCAAGCTCTTTAAAAAGTGATATATATTTTTTTCATTTAACACGCCTTTTAGAATTGCTTTAAGGTCATGATATGATTATCTGCTGCCATAATACAAAAAGTATTGAAAACAGAAGAGTAATAATATTGTGTATTTTCATTAAATTGATACATGGTAAAGCATTCTGTAGACATATTGGCCTTTATTGCTTTATATTTTAATAAATATAAAACTCATATTTTTTTTTTCCATGTATTAAATTTTATATGCTAAATAGTAAAAACATTTTTTTCAGTTTGTTTTCTATAGTTATAATACACGTTACCCTGTAGCATAAAAATATTTTTAAAATGTTTGACCAAGGATTGTTTGGAATCAATTTGTTTTGAACAAGCCTTGAACTGTATAACCCCACAGTCAATTATTAGTAGATAAGTGCTTTTGGTTTTGGATGAATGATAAAAAAAAAAACAAATTTTCATTTTTGCATTTGTTGCATTTGTAAGAAATACAGTAAACGAACAGTCCCTTTAACAAACCAACAAACAATCAAATGAACAAGCAATGGTCACGTGCAGAGGAATTCAACAATGTCCTACTCACATGCACACTCAAGAGTGCATGGCTTTGGCACCACTGCTGACATTTTAGTGACATCATAAGCAGCATCTCAAAATCCTATACTGCTTCTAGAGACCGCTCACTTAGGTAAAAGTATGGTGGTGTCCAGCATTAAACTCATGAGTCAGATCAAGTCATAAAGCTATAGAAAGGTAAGTATAAACCATTTATTGTATGTGTTTTTCTCAGTAATGGCAATTAATGGCCCTTACTTTAAAGCCTTAGTAAAAGTTATGACTGCTTTAGTGATAGTTTTTACTGTGCACAGACCATGCAACCTAATGTTTCAGCAAGAACTCCCCTCTCAGCAATGAATCATTTTGTACCCTCATCCTCTGTCTCTCTGTGCAGGTGCATTGTTTAAATGAGAATGCACAGGGCATATGTGCATATTCTTTGTACGCAATGTAAGCAATCACTGAAACATCATATCTTTCACTACAATGATTTTTACTAAACATACATCTATAGCAACAGTGCTTCTTTTCAAAATTGAAATGCATTCAATTTTTTAGTTTTATGACACTTAAAAAATGTGTCAGTTTGTATGGAAATTATCAGGAAGCACTTGCTAGCATACAACTCATCCATAGGGAAAGATTGTTCACTTGCTAAAAGAACAGCCCCCGCAGAACGGTTGTAAAGCAAGGACTCCTCTTTACCAGCATAAAACACAGTAGAATACCATAACAAATACGTTTACAATAAAAGACAATTCAAAAGGACTTAGTTTGAATTTCAAATGAGTAGTAGATTTCTTTCAAACAAACGTTATAGTTAGTTCTAGTTTTCATCCCAAAGAATCATGTAACAGTCATCAGCCAATCACAAAATGCATATACATATATCCTGTGAATCTCGCACATGCTCAGTAGGAGCTGGTGTCTCAGGAAATGTGTCTATAAAAAGATTGTGCACATTTAGATAATGGAAATGAATTGGAAAGTTGTTTAAAATTGTGTGCTCCATCTGAATCATAAAAATTAAACATTTCGAGATTGAAATACAAATCTTTAATTATGTGCATTAAAAAGAAACAAAAAAAATTTCAATATATTTCATCATTTATTTAATTTACCTTACATGTAATTTAAACCCTGTTAAACAGATACATAATAACCACTTTATTCCATGCAGTCCTCATTTCCACACTTCGTCTGTCCCAAATTGTTCTCAGTAGAAGAGATTAGATAAGGGAAACTAGGTTTTAACTAGAGATGTGCATTCAGGCTTTGGAGAAATGCAAATTCATTAGAATTTTGCTGATTTGTTGAGTTGATTGATATACAAACAGCCAAATACATTACTGGACAAAACAAATGAAAAACAAATGATAGCTTGACAAAATTGATTAATTCTTTCGGTTTGGCACCAAAAAAACGGTGCAGGAATAGGGGGAAGTAGTTATATTGTTTGTTTAATAAGCGCCTTTGTTTGTAATGATGTACATGGGGGTCTGACCATTTATCTGTCCCCTGATGCTAGGGACAGCAGGTCAGGCACTAAATGCTAGAGTTTAGTCATACAGAAGTTGTATATTCTTTTAACTTTGAAAAATAGGTTATTTTAATGTTCAAATCCTATAATGTAAGATTTTGTTAATATTATTTGTCTAGATTAGTTGTTATCAATCAGTAACACATCTAAATCCAATATTCTTCCCAAACAAAGGCTTGCATGGACGAAATTCGGGCATATGGAAGGTTTTAAATAATCCGAAACAAATCTTTCAGACTAATCAAATTTTTCGCCTGTGCACATGTCTGGTGATCATGGCCACCGCTAGAAATCTTGGGGCCCTGACTTAATCATTGATCAGGGCCTCCCCGCCCTCCTTTGACGTGTGCAATTTTTGACCAAGTGACTAAAACGTATATGCACTTTATTCTTAAGTGTCTATTTAAACTTGGAAATGTTGTAAAGGTTAAACATACACTGAAACACACACACACACTCACACATAAGGATTCCCATATAGACACTCTAGCAGACACACAAAGAAACACACTCAGACACAGACACCCAAACAGACACTCATCACTTGTTTACATTGACCTGACAAGTAATGAGGTAAACTGCAGTTTTGTAAAAACAGGAGATTTAGAAAACAAAATATGGAGTTCTGATTATCTTTTTGTAAAGGAAGATGCCAAGTAAATGATGACAACAGCATGCAGTGGCTGAAAGGAAGGGCCCTGAACTGCCTAAACAATAATTTAAAGGTTAAATGGTAGATTGGTGACTTCCGGAAAGGTCTCATTAGTCTCAAAGTCTGTAGAAAGATGTGAATAATCAGTAGTAAGGTCAAAATATCCTAAAAAGGAACAGACAATTGACACACACACAAACTCAGACTTGCATATACACCCAAGGAAACACCGACAGAGACAGCCTCTGAAAACACACAGACATACACACACACACACACACAGAGACATCCACAGAAAACACACAAAGACATACACACACAAAGAGAGACAACCACATAAAACACAGAAATACATACATACACTCTCACAGAGACACCCACAGAAAATGCACACCCTCACAGAGACATCCACAGAAAACACAGACATACACACACACACACACACACACACACACACACACACACACACCCTCACAGAGACATCCACAGAAAACACAGACATACACACCCACCCTCACAGAGGCATCCAGAGAAAATACACAAAGACAAACACACACCCACCCTCACAGAGACACCCATAGAAAAAGCTCAAAGACATATGCACACACCCTCACAGACATCCACAGAAAATGCACAAAGACATACACACCCACCCTCACAGAGAGACCCACAGACAAAAAATACATACACACTCATAGAGACACAAACCAAAGCACAAAGACTTAAAAACAGACATTAACAGAAACACTCACAGGAGGAAACATTTATGCACCTTGCATCCCCTAAATCAACAGTGTGTGACATGCATGATAAAAAAAAATGCAGAAATTAAGAGATCACTTTTTAAAGAATCATATTTTGTAAATGTGCAAACAAAAATAATTCTGTGAATTCAAAATTGTACATTAATGATCTGGGTAGATGGCTAGGTGAAGAAAAGTACTTTTAAAAGGTTGACATATATTTGTTTGATTTTTTCCCCATTTTCCCCAACCAAGAGCACCACTTCAAATATAGTGTACAAATGTTCCCATCTGTCAGCTGTACTTGTGTATTTTGAAAATGCTGTACTCTATATGGTCTTGGTGGAACCATAAGCTGTGGTACTCATACCATTAGATCTGGTTAAATGCCGGATTTAGGCTTGTTGGTATGCATTTCAAAATTAAGTCAGCTGTAGTGTAAACTGAACAGTTTTAAGTTAACCTGTCTCATTTCAAACACTGAGCAATCTTAGTCTGAGAGTATAACATGTTATGCAGATGTAAAAATCTAAGATGAAATGCCTCCTTGTTATCTGGAAAGTCCTTGCATAAAGGGGCAGTAAACTGGAATGTAAAATATATATATATATATATATATATATATATATATATATATATATATATATATATATATATATATATATATATATATATATATATACATATCTGCCAAAAGGGCACCTACCATTTGTGTATTGAGGAGGAAATATTTCTGCATGGTTTTAAATATAGAATTTCTACTGCATTGTCAAATAATCATAAATACACTGCTGCTAAAATAAAATGTGTTTTTATGGACCCCTGGGCCCACCATACAACTACTACCACACTGAAGTTACAATCCTAAATTGCACAAAGAAATAAAAAACATTTGCTAAGTAAGTCCTACCTCCTCTGCAAATGAAAGTGATCTGCCATCTGACTCAGGCACACACTGTACAAACTAAGTGCCAAATCTGTCTCACTCTGTGCATAGTGGTTTAGTGCACACTCAGAAATCCTCTCAAATGCTAATACTTTACTCCTTGCAATAAGATTTCCCATGCTCAATTAGCACTCTGCTGTAATACCCACTGGTGGCTGCCAAAAAAATTTTTTTTTTTTTTAGTTCTTGCCTCATGGGGTCCCCCTAGCCCATTGGGCCCCTGACAGGAGTCACCCCTGTCACCCCCTGATGGCGGCCCTGCTGGTGATGCCCATTACGTTATAGAAACTAAAGTTCTCAATAGAAATATTCAATAACTAATATGATTTTAAAAAAATGCATAGTATTCTCAGGCTAATCTTTCTCTATGTAGACACCATTATATCTAACATTTATTTACTGTTTAATGTGTTTTTCTCTCATATGACACCTTTAATCTGATTCCTATAAAGTATTATGTTTAGGGACTAGAACCTGAGATTTTTTGCCAGCATATTACAAGCAGGACTTTAAAATCTCTCTTTTGTGATGTGATTTTTCTTCCAGTATTAAATATTAAATAAACACCTCCCCAAGGCCAGACCGAAAGCCAGCGATAGATCAGTTATTAAAGTGGTAAATTTCTCATCAACGCTGGACTGATCTGCCGCGTGTAGTTATATGAATATTGAATAATTTCACAGAAGTTTCATTAACACCTAAATAAGCTGATTAGCTATGACAGCAGGAGTGGGTGAAATAAAAGTGATATTAACGCTTCGCGGCGAGACTAGATTACGAGTATGTTGGTAAAACATTGTAAAAGTGTAACACGTATTTCCTTATATCCCCAGCTGACAAAAAAATAGCTGACACCCAAGATAATCAACTTTTTAAGTCTATTAAAATGTTTCCATATTGTTTTTGTAAGAGGAGCCTGTAATAAAATATGATTTTCAAACATTTGAATACATTTTGTGATTCTAGATTATTCAGTTTAATTCAAGTCAAAATAAAAAATAAATTTCCATTCAAATGGAGGGTGTACTATTAAAAAATAAATTAAATTACCTCTAACATCACATTTTATTTATTTCTCGTTGTATCCTTTGTTAAAAATCCCTCTCCTCCTTCCAATGGAGCATACTGAGGTATTCTCATGAGTGTGCATGTGTCTTGAGCACTATATTGCAGAAATGTTTCCAACAATGTTTGTAACAATTTTATACATATAGAGCTCAAGACTGCACACTCCTGAGAATACCTCAGTATGCTCTCATGGAAAGGAACTGTTTCAGCTAAGAATATCAAGACAAACAGGTAAATCCGATAACAATCTGATAACAGTTTTATTATTATTATTATTTTGTTTAAAGGGACATAAAACCCATTATTCAGATAGAGCATACAATGTTTAACAGCTTTCCAATTAACTTCTATTATCAACTTTTCTTTTTTTTGTTATCCTTTGTTGAAAAACCCACAGGAATGTAAGCTCAGGAGTGTGCATGTGTCTGCAGCAGTTTTGCAACAATGTTATACATTAGCAAGAGCACTAAATGGCAGCACTATTTCCTGTCATGTACTGCTTCAAGCATGTGCACGCTACCTACCTAGGTATCTTTTCAACAAATAAAGCTAATTTGATAATAGAAGTCATTTCGAAACTTTTTTAAATTGTATTCTCTATCTGATTAATTAAAGAAAAATGTTGTGTTTAACGTTCAATTTAAAAACAAAAAAACAATTCTACTTCAGTAACCTTCCTGTGGGAAGAATACATTTTATAAATAATATAGAGATTATTCCTCCCCTCCCTCTAGTCATGGGTGCTGCCATGTTGAAATCTAACTTTTCGTGCATCCCAGTGCTGAGGCGTTTGCACATGTGCAGTAACTCTCCTTCAGATACCTGCAGTTTAACCTAAGTTCCAAAATGGCAGCACCCATGAATAGAGGCTGTTGCATGAAATGTATTTAGTGTCCCTTTAATAAGGCTCTGAAGAGTTAGAATTGATTCTATGGGCTCCTGAATGATACATAGAGGCCCAGTTATCAAGCTACGTATGGAGCTTGTGGGCCCCTATGGGCCCCTTCATAACAGCAGTTATGAAGCAACGGTCTAAAGACCACTGCTCCATAACTCTGTCCGCCTGCTCTGAGCAGGTGGACAGTAATCGCCACATTTCAACCCGATCGAGTACGATCGGGTTGATTGACACCTCCCTGTTGGCAGCCGATTGGCTGCGAGTCTGCAGGGGGAGGCATTGAATCAGCAGCTCTTGTGAGCTGCTGGTGCAATGCTGAATACGGAGAGCGTATTGCTCTCCGCATTCAGCGAGGTCTTGCGGACCTGATCTGCACTTTCGGATCAGGTCTGCAAGACCTTTGATACATAGGCCTCATAGTAAGGCTTTTCTCTGAGGGGTCTAAGGAGAGGTTTGGGCTAAGACTAAGATGAGGGCAATAAAAGAGATTGTTTTTTATACAGGGCTAATTGGTTAACCGTCTAGGGACTTGTCACGTGACTTATAGGAGTAATAGCGACTAAAGAAGAATCTCATGATGACTTTGATCTTTTGCAAATGTTACTTTGCTGCCAGCTATTATCTATTGGAGCTACAATTCTTTGAAACACATGATATTATCACAAAGCATCTGGCAACATGTAAAATGAAAAGATTTTATTACCAAACATGTAGTTTCAACTTTTGTGGTTTACTTTTGTTGTTTACTTTTTGTTGTTTACTTTTTGTTGTTTACTTTTTGTACTACTTTATCAATAAAGTTGATTTAAAAAAAAAAAATAGAATTTAAGAAGCTAGGACCTTTTTCACATCATAGCTGATAAATCTATTGGGACATTTTCTAACCTTATTATTTTATCTCATTTAGATTATTTAGCTTTTTATATAAAGAAGGCTCCTAAAAATGTTTTCAGGCCTTTCTGTTTACCAAAAGGAAATTGTGTTCCTGAAAAAAAATAGAATTCTCCCTTTCATCTCAAAAACCACCACACCTCCAAAATGTCCTGACTCTTGCAGGATTGTGACAGGTGGTTAGTAGATCTGCCTTGTTCTCCTTTTGTGGCTTCTCCTTAACGGCAAATATCCTGGGTTCCAGAGATTGCACCAGCTGTGGCCAAGGGCCAACCTGACTCCTCCCATAACATGTCCACCCACAGCACATCCTTTGCATGGGAAGGCAACATGCCATCAAACTACTCCTAAAAATTGGCTGCCCCAAAATCTTGCTGCCCTAGGCACAAGCCTAGTTGGCATAGGCCAATAGCTGCCCCATGCAATATGATCTATTCAAGTGAATTAGGAAGAGCCATGGGAAGAGTGTTGTATGTTTTTTAAATTTCAGTCAAGTTCAACCAGTTACACAATCTCACTAATATTTTTCATTAAACAAATACACAATCTATATTTTTATCCATCACTTAAGCAGATTTTTTCAGGATTTTTTTAAACTTCTTAATTTCAACCTGGCTGGGACCTCTTGAAAGCCTATTTTGGGTTGTTTATTTATTTATTTTTTACAATTATAATGTTTTTGCACATATTCAGTTCACATGTTAACAACCCAATTGTGTTCTGGTTTAATAATAACATAGCTTAAATCTATAATAAACAGTCATGTTTTGGTAATTTGTAATAAAACAAGCACTAAGCAGTGGTTTATACTTAATAGAAATCATTGTAAAATGAATTATTCATAATTTTAAATACATTTTACCTTTAATTTCAGTAAATTGGAAAAAAATAAGCATATTCAAATAGGCAAAATTGTGAACTTTATAATTGTAACTATTGTAACTATGTAGGGTATTGTAATTTCAGCACTACACTAAAGGTATATGAGACCCAAAAATATTATTTTGTGATTCAGACAGCTTTGGAAAAGAAAAGGAGGCGCTTCATAGGGTGAGTATGTTCATACAAGGTGATCGACGTCAGGAGAAGACAAAGGGCAACTCACGTTTAGGAATGCACTACCAGTAGTGCGCGTGACACAAGCTTTACAGAATATCCAATCAGATAATAATTTGGTAATTCCCTGTTATATCACATTCTGTAAAAAATAAACTGATTTTTCAGAATAGCCAGTAAGAGACACACTATGTAATTCACTGTTATATCGTACTGAATGAGATTAAAATGGGCATTTAACACCTCTTGTCACTGTCACACACTCTTAAGGAGACTATAAAGCATATTCTGTAATCTTGCAGCATTTTGAATATCTAGGTTACAGGATCTGATTTTTGGTCTCTTTGAGGAGAACAGGACAAAGCACAATTTGTGTACAAAATCTGTTTCGTTAAAACTGCCCTTACATCATTGTTACATTAAAGCAAATGTTGTGATTCACAACTGTATCCTATTCTGTGAGATTAAAATTGGCTGTGCAGTTTAACCAATGTGTTAATATACAGCACTTTATATGAGATTAAAAGAAACTCACAGGCTCTACATAGTGCCAATAGGACATTGTACATTTGTATTTAAAAAATAGGAAGACATCATCTTCCTCTAGTTCCCCACACAAACTCAGACACTCTCAAGTGTGTCCTAGGTGTGTCATATAAAGTCAGGGAGCAACATTCTACTGTAGAGAGAATTTGGTCAGGGGTCAAGTCCAGCGGGAACGCATGAGAACTGAGTTAATGCACTACTTTTGCAGGTGGAAATAAGTTCCCCCTGAACAGACAACAGAAACGTTTCAGTAAACACTGCTACTGCTAACCCTAACCCTAACCCCAAAAAATTAAGAAAAAAACTAACACTAACCCCAGAAGATCTACTCACGGTTTCTGAAGTCCAGACATCCATCTCCATCATGGAGGTGAGGTCTTCATCCATCCCAGGGGCGTCTTCTATCTATAGCCCGGTGGCGCAGAGCGGAGCCATCCTAGAAGCTGATGCCATCCTGCACGGAGCGTCCTCTTCATACGGTCACCGCCGTACACTGAATTTGAATGCAAGGTAGCCGTTTCAAAATGGTGTACCTTGCATTCCTATTGGCTGATTTGATTCTTCAAATTCAATAGGATAAGAGCTTCTGAAAGTCTATTGGCTGTTCAAAACAGCCAATAGGATGAGAGCTACTGAAATCCTATTGGTTGTTCAAATCAGCCAATGGGATGAGAGCTACTGAAATCCTATTGGTGTTTTTTATTTTTCGTGATTTAGTGTTAATTATTTTTGGTAAACTTAGAATATTTACATTTTTCGTAGGATTTGTATTTGTTTTAGTTGCAATTTATATTTTTTTATTTGTAGTTTTTTTTATTTCATTAGATTAGTTATGTTAGGTTAATTTATAGTTTAATGTTAGGTTTATATTTATTTCACAGGTAAGTTTTTATTTATTTAAATAGAGTTATATTATAATTTTAATTTAAAGTTAGGTGGGTGTTAGGTTTAGGGGTTCATAGTTTAATTTAGTGTTTTGCAATGTGGGGGGCCGGTGGTTTAGGGGTTAATATGTTTATTTAGTGGCGGATATGTGGGAGGCCGGAGTAGGGGTTAATAACCTTATTATAGTGGTGGTGATGTTGGGGGAAATATGGGTTAATATGTTTAAATAGTGTTGGTGATTAGGGGTTAATAACTTTATTGAATAGTCGCAATGTGGGTGGATGGCAGATTAGGGTTTAATAGGTTTAATTTAGTGTTTGAGATGTGGGAGGGTGGCAGTTTAGGGGTTAAGTAGGTAGGTTATGGGTGTTAGTGTACTTTGTAACACTTTAGTTATGAGTTTTGTGAAACAATTTTGTTGCACAAAACTCATAACTACTGCTTTCAGATGGCGGTATTGATCATGTCGGTATAGGCTGTAACGCAAGCATTTTAGCCTCACTGCACAATCTGTAATACCAGCGCTATGGAAATCCCAAGCAAAAACATATTTTTTTTGAGTGCGGGATTGACGTTGCGTTGCAGGCTAAAATGCTTGCGGTATAGCTATACCGACACGACTCCTAATAGTGCGTTCCTGCTTTTACGCTGAAATTGCCATTTTTTCAGCGATAAAAGCTGCAACACAAAACTCGTAATCTAGGTGATAATGAGATATTACCTGAAACTCAACCCATTGTAATAGGCTGTGGTTTGAAAGCACAGAACCAGCTATTTCATATACACAAATAAACCTGAAAATGCAATTTCTCATACATTTTATACTCTGCAGCTGGTATAACAAGTCATTAAAAAATACATTAATATAAAAACAATTTCGAGTGTACTGTCTCTTTAAGTGGGTGAGACTTTTTGACAGAGGAGGATTCTCAGGCCCAAAGGTAACTATTCAATTGGTTTTAATTTTCTTTCATTAACCAAAGTGTATATATTATATGCATATAAATACAGTGTGTGTGTTTGAGAGTGTGTGTGTGAGTGTGTATATAAGTGAATGTGTGTGTATATAAAACAATATTAATTGTGAAGGGGTGGAAGTCTTGGTGAGTTCCCACACTTTTTTGTAGGACTTGACCCCTGAACTTGGTATGATTTTGCCCACAAGGTAGAAGCATCTTATATTGATAGGCAAAGCAGAATATGCCTCTAAGGCATGATTGGTGAGTCTACTGGCCATACTAATTAGCATGCATTAACATAAATAATTATACAGCCCAACTAACAGACTGAAGCCTCTAGGGCTAATTTTAAAAGATGGTTTTTAAAAAATTAGATTCCAACACACAAACACAACATATCAGAGTCTTCCTGTATTTATTTATCAGTATCTGTACTGTCCTAAACCTTTAAAAAAAACCCCAGCTAAATTGATAATAAAAGGTTAGGTTGGGCTAGGTGGCTATGCTAGGTGTGATTAAATGGAAATATTTTTTTTTTTTTTATAAAAAAGCATGCTTTTCAATAAAAGATATGAAGAGAATGGAGTAAATTTGATTTTAGAAGTAAACTAAGAATTATTTTAAAATAGCATGTTATTAATATATATATATACTAGTCCTAAAGCCTGTTCACACGTGACATTTTTTGCAGGGTACAGCAGTCCCAACCCTTGCGCTCTCTCCCTGCCCCTCTCTTTTGCTCTCTCTCCCCCCTATCTTTTGCGCTCTCTCTCCCCCTCTCTTTTGAGATCTCTCTCCCCCCTCTCTTTTGCGCTCTCTCTTCCCCCTCTTTTGCGCTCTCTCTATCCCCCCTCTTTTGCGCTCTCTCTATCCCACCCTCTTTTGTGCACTCTCTCTCCCCCCCTCTTTTGCGCTCTCTCCCCTCTCTCTCTCTCCCCCCCTCTCTCTCTCTCTCTCTCTCTCTCTCTCTCTCTCCCCCCTCTCTCTCTATCCCCTCTCTCTCTCTCTCTCTCTCTCTCTCTCTCTCTCTCCCCTCTCTCTCTATCCCCTCTCTCTCTCCCTCTCTCTCTTTCTCCCCTCTCTCTCTCCCCCCTCTCTCTCCTTTCTCTCTCCCCCTCTATCTCCCCCCTCTCTCTCTCCCTCCCCTCTCTCTCTCTCCCTCCCCCTCCCTTCTCTCTCTCCCCCTCCCCCCCTCTCTCTCCCCCTCCCCCCTCTCTCTCCCCCTCCCCCCTCTCTCCTCTCTCTCCCCCTCCCCCCTCTCTCTCCCCCCTCTTTTGCGCTCTCTCCCCCCCCTCTTTTGCGCTCTCTCCCCTCTCTCTCTCCCCCTCTCTCTCTCTCCCCCCCTCTCTCTCTCTCTCCCCCTCTCTCTCTTTCTCCCCTCTCTCTCTCCCCCCTCTCTCTCCTTTCTCTCTCCCCTCTCTCTCTCCCTCTCTATCTCCCCCCTCTCTCTCTCCCTCCTCCTCCCCTCTCTCTCTCCCTCCCCCTCCCCCCTCTCTCTAACCCTCCCCCTCCCCCCTCTCTCTCCCCCTCCCCCTCTCCCTCCCCCTCTCTCTCCCTCACTCCCCCTCCCCTCTCTCTCTCCCTCCCCCCTCTCTCTCTCCCTCCCCCCCTCTCTCTCTCCCTCCCCCTCTCTCCCTCACCCTCTCTCCCTCCCCTCTCTCTCTCCCTCTCCCTCTCTCCTCCTCCCATTTCTCTCTCTCTCTCCTCCCCTCTCTCTCTCAACCTCCCCCTCTCTTTCTCTTCCCCCCCTCTCTTTTGATCTCTCTGTCCCCTTTCTTTTGCTCTCCCTCCCCCTCTCTTTTGCTGTCTCTCCCCCCTCTCTTTTGCTCCCTCTCTTGTGCTCCCTTTATCTCCCCTCTTGATCTCTCTCTCCCCTCTTGATCTCTCTCTCTCTCACCTTTCTTATCTTTTCCCTACCCCCTCTATCCCCTCTTTTGAGCTGTTTTGAGCTCTCACTGCACAGCCTTTCACGGGCCGCCTGGCCCCGCCCCTTCACGATTGACCACGCCCCTCACGGCCCTCGACCACGCCCCCTCCACGCTCGGCCACACCCCAGCCACGCTCGGTTCTGCTCGCACTGCAGAGCAGAGACTTAGGGACTCTCAAAGGCCAGGTGTGTTTGTCCTCGTGCTGTGCTGTCTACTGCGCATGACAGCTTCGGACAAACACACTTGGCCTTTTATTATATAGGATATATATATATATACATATACACAAATATATTTACACATACACTATATAAATATATATTTTAAGCATTCCCAGTGAGTGCCTT
Organism: Bombina bombina; assembly: GCF_027579735.1. NCBI lineage: Eukaryota > Metazoa > Chordata > Amphibia > Anura > Bombinatoridae > Bombina > Bombina bombina. The sequence continues at coordinate 30,027,401 of NC_069508.1, forward strand.
CTGTGTGGTACATATGCTATTAGTTTTTTTTTTTGTGTAGATATTTGGTCTAATTAGAAACACTTCCAAGAATGCTTTTAAATTATATTTCTTCTTTAAGGTTTGCTGCCCAAAACTGTGGATTTAAATATTTTCCTTAGAAAGCTTCAAACCTATAAATTATAAAGAACAATTTATGTGCTAAGCTATTGCAAACTCCATACCCGGTTTTAAGTCCATATTGCTAATAATTAAGATTTTTACGCGAGCAATGAACTAACCACAGCAATGTACACATAAGCTAAGATTACTTGTTTTCCAAGTTCTCAAAAACATGAACTGGAAATATCCTTAAATCGTGATGCATTAGATAAATTTGCCAGTTGTTTTGTTCAGTGATTAGATCTACTTGAGCTGTGTATTGAAGCGCTTTATTATGAAATGAAGAAGAAGTGGCAGGAAATTGAGGTCACTAGGTTCTATTTCCTTTAAGAACTCTATTTTGAATGGAATGTGTGTCCCACATAATTGGGTTTCTTACATGAATTTTCTAAATATTTGAAAGTAGATGTATATTGATAATACCAATATACTATGATAACAGGGCATCATGAGTTGGCAGTAATGTTAATCTGAAGACATAGGATAATATAAAATATATTGTGTTTATATTTAGAAAACTGTTTAGCATTTATAAGCTGCTACATTATCTTTTACTATTGTATCTTCCCCTATGTTACATATGTTCTGTTCTCATCCTTTTCAAGTTTTTTTTATCTTTCCTTGTGCCATTACTATCAGTCTGCTTCCATATAATCCAATCTTAAAATTGCTATAGAAATTTCCATTAAGAAATCTCAGTATTAACATTTACCTTAGCCAGTGAATTGTTCATCATCAGTATTTTATGGTTTGCAATAACAGTAATATTTCAGAACTCTATAAAATATACTGTGAGCTCATTGGAAGATGATAACTTAGAAAACTTTCCTACTGTATGATTATTTTCTGTATATTTGAACCCACACTATGTTTATATCTTCCATGTGAGAGGCATTTATTGTGTTGTTGTAAGTAGTGATGTAGCGAATAGTTCGCCGGCGAACATAGCATGTTCGCGTTCGCCGCGGCGGGCGAACATATGCGATGTTCGATCCGCCCCCTATTCGTCATCATTGAGTAATACTTTGACCCTGTACCTCACAGTCAGAAGACACATTCCAGTCAATCAGCAGCAGACCCTCCCTCCCAGACCCTCCTACTTCCTGGACAGCATCCATTTTAGATTCATTTGGAAGCTGCATTCTTAGTGCGAGGAGGGACAGTGTAGCTGCTGCTGATTTAATAGGGAAATCGATAGCTAGGCTAGTATATTCAGTGTCCACTACAGTCCTGAAGGACTCATCTGATCTCTGCTGTAAGGACAGCACCCCAAAAAGCCCTTTTTAGGGCTAGAACATCAGTCTGCTTTTTTTTCCTGTGTAATCTAATTGTAGTTGGCTGCCTGCCAGCGTGTGTGTCAGGCTCACAGCGTATACTGTGCCCACTTGCCCAGTGCCACCACTCATATCTGGTGTAACAGTAGTGTAGATTTAAAAAAACAACAACACTTTTTTGACTGTGTTAAATAATAGCAGTCAGTTTCCTTCACACATGTGCGTTTCAGTGCCTGCCTGCCAGGGCACAGTGTCACCCCAGTGCAACTCATATCTGGTGTAACAGTAGTGTAGATTTAAAAAAAAAAAACACTTTTTTGACTGTGTTAAATAATAGCAGTCAGTTTCCTTCACACGTGTGCGTTTCAGTGCCTGCCTGCCAGGGCACAGTGTCACCCCAGTGCAACTCATATCTGGTGTAACAGTAGTGTAGATTTAAAAAAACAACACTTTTTTGACTGTGTTAAATAATAGCAGTCAGTTTCCTTCACACTAATAAAAAACAATAAAAATTCTGGTGTAGACTGTCCCTTTAAACGGGGAGTTTGGTCTGTCACTGTGAAGCGGGCGTAACCCTTACACTACCTGATCGATACAACAACATACCTGATGTTTTAAAGCACGTTATTGCAAACAATTTAGGAATGTTAGGTGATTTATGCCCTTTATGGCTTAAAACCAGACTCTGCATCAACTATGTAATTTTCCATGGGAGTTTTGCCATGGATCCCCCTCCGGCATGGCACAGTCCAGGTGTTAGTCCCCTTGAAACAACTTTTCCATCACTATTGTGGCCAGAAAGAGTCCCTGTGGGTTTTAAAATTCGCCTGCCCATTGAAGTCTATGGCGGTTCGCCCGGTTCGCCCGTTCGCGAACAGTTGCGGAAGTTCGCCGTTCGCGAACGCAAAATTTTAGGTTCGCGACATCACTAGTTGTAAGTGCTATAGAAAGGAGTAAAAATATAGGATACCCCTAAACATGGTGCCTATAAGGGGAAGACAGAAATTTAGAATAATAAATAAAAAGCAAGGTTATAGATCTAAAAAAATATTGACAATGATTCCATCAATATAAAGGAGATATGTAAAAAATATCCACTGAGTAAGCTCCACTTCTGATCATGTAGGTAAGGATAATCCAGTCCTAATAGATATGAAAGACAAAGGGCGACACATAGTGTAATCTTGCAAGATGATAGATAATAAAAACAATGAGTGGGTAACTCAAACTTTGAGATGGCACTAAAAGAAAAATGCAAAACAGAAAGAGAAGCAGTCTGCCAAGAACGAACAGCAGCATCAATAGCTTGTTCTATGGCCCGGTTGCCACCTGGTAGTAGCTTCTTTCTGCCCAATTGTGCTTTTCACAGGGGAAAACTTTCCTGTAGTATATCGGTCTGATCCCACCAGCATGGTCAGTCCAGCCCCGAAATACCAGGCAATTCTCCCCTGAACAAGGAAGACGGCAACCGCAGATGATCGTTTCGGCCTCCTATGGGCCTCGTCAGGGAGGTGCAGCCATATCCCTCTAAGCACATTGGGCAAGGAATCCACGTCTGGTTTCCCCCATCACCCTTAGGGAGACTATCCCCAGGGTCATATTTACATATGCAAAACAGAAAGAGAAGCAGTCTGCCAGGAACGAACAGCAGCATCATTAGCTTGTTCTATGGCCCGGTTGCCACCTGGTAGTAGCTTCTTTCTGCCCAATTGTGCTTTTCACAGGGGAAAACTTTCCTGTAGTATATCAGTCTGATCCCGCCAACATGGTCAGTCCAGCCCCGAAATACCAGGCAATACTCTCAACAAGGAACATGACAAGCCAAGACGATCGTTTCGGCCTCCTTTGGGCCTCGTCAGTGAGGTGCAGCCATATCCCTCTAAGCACATTGGGCAGGGAGTCCACGTCTGGTTTCCCCCATCACCCTTAGGGAGACTATCCCCAGGGTCATATTTACATATGCAAAACAGAAAGAGAAGCAGTCTGCCAGGAACGAACAGCAGCATCAATAGCTTGTTCTATGGCCCGGTTGCCACCTGGTAGTAGCTTCTTTCTGCCCAATTGTGCTTTTCACAGGGGAAATCTTTCCTGTAGTATATCAGTCTGATCCCACCAACATGGTCAGTCCAGCCCCGAAATACCAGGCAATTCTCCTCTGAACAAGGAAGACGGCAACCGCAGATGATCGTTTCGGCCTCCTATGGGCCTCGTCAGGGAGGTGCAGCCATATCCCTCTAAGCACATTGGGCAAGGAGTCCACGTCTGGTTTCCCCCATCACCCTTAGGGAGACTATCCCCAGGGTCATATTTACATATGCAAAACAGAAAGAGAAGCAGTCTGCCAGGAACGAACAGCAGCATCATTAGCTTGTTCTATGGCCCGGTTGCCACCTGGTAGTAGCTTCTTTCTGCCCAATTGTGCTTTTCACAGGGGAAAACTTTCCTGTAGTATATCAGTCTGATCCCGCCAACATGGTCAGTCCAGCCCCGAAATACCAGGCAATACTCTCAACAAGGAACATGACAAGCCCAGACGATCGTTTCGGCCTCCTTTGGGCCTCGTCAGTGAGGTGCAGCCATATCCCTCTAAGCACATTGGGCAGGGAGTCCACGTCTGGTTTCCCCCATCACCCTTAGGGAGACTATCCCCAGGGTCATATTTACATATGCAAAACAGAAAGAGAAGCAGTCTGCCAGGAACGAACAGCAGCATCAATAGCTTGTTCTATGGCCCGGTTGCCACCTGGTAGTAGCTTCTTTCTACCCAGTTGTGATTTTCACAGGGGAAAACTTTCCTGTAGTATATCAGTCTGATCCCGCCAACATGGACAGTCCAGCCCCGAAATACCAGGCAATTCTCCTCTGAACATGACAACCCCATACGATCGTTTCAGCCTCCTTTGGGCCTCATCAGTGAGGTGCAGCCATATCCCTCTAAGCACATTGGGCAGGGAGTCCACATCTGGTTTCCCCCATCACCATTAGGGAGACTATCCCCAGGGTCATATTTACATATGCAAAACAGAAAGAGAAACAGTCTGCCAGAAACGAACAGCAGCATCAATATCTTGTTCTATGGTCCGGTTGCCACCTGGTAGTAGCTTCTTTCTGCCCAATTGTGCTTTTCACAGAGGAAAACTTTCCTGTAGTATATCAGTCTGATCCCGCCAACATGGTCAGTCCAGCCCCGAAATACCAGGCAATTCTCCTCTGAACAAGGAACATAACAACCCCAGACGATCGTTTCGGCCTCGTGAGTGAGGTGCAGCCATATCCCTCTAAGCACATTGGGCAGGGAGTCCACGTCTGGTTTCCCCCATCACCCTTAGGGAGACTATCCCCAGGGTCATATTTACATATGCAAAACAGAAAGAGAAGCAGTCTGCCAGGAACGAACAGCAGCATCAATAGCTTGTTCTATGGCCCGGTTGCCACCTGGTAGTAGCTTCTTTCTGCCCAATTGTGCTTTTCACAGGGGAAATCTTTCCTGTAGAAACCAGACTTGGACTCCTTGCCCAATGTGCTTAGAGGGATATGGCTGCACCTCACTGACGAGGCCCAAAGGAGGCCGAAACGATCGTCTGGGGTTGTCATGTTCCTTGTTCAGAGGAGAATTGCCTGGTATTTCGGAGCTGGACTGACCATGTCGGTGGGATCACACTGATATACTACAGGAAAGTTTTCCTCTGTGAAAAGCACAATTGGGCAGAAAGAAGCTACTACCAGGTGGTAACCGGGCCATAGAACAAGCTATTGATGCTGCTGTTCGTTCCTGGCAGACTGCTTCTCATTCTGTTTTGCATATGTAAATATGACCATGGGGATAGTCTCCCTATGGTTGATGGGGGAAACCAGACGTGGACTCCTTGCCCAATGTTCTTAGAGGGATATGGCTGCACCTCACTGATGAGGCCCAAAGGAGGCCGAAATGATTGTTTGGTGTTGTCATGTTTCTTGTTCAGAGGAGAATTGCCTGGTATTTGGGGGCTGGACTGACCATGTCAGTGGGATCAGACTGATATACTACAGGAAAATTTTTCTCTGTGAAAAGCACAATTGGGCAGAAAGAAGCTACTACCAGGTGGTAACCGGGCCATAGAACAAGCTATTGATGCTGCTGTTTGTTCCTGGCAGACTGCTTCTCATTCTGTTTTGCATATGTAAATATGATTCTGGGGATAGTCTCCCTAAGGGTGTAGGGGGATAACTAGACGTGGACTCCTTGCCCAATGTGCTTAGAGGGATATGGCTGCACCTCACTGACAAGGCCCAAAGGAGGCTGACACGATTGTCTGGGGTTGTCATGTTCCTTGTTCAGAGGAGAATTGCCTGGTATTTCGTCAGAGGAGAATTGCCTGGTATTTCGGTGCTGGACTGACCATGTCGGTGGGATCAGACTGATATACTACAGGAAAGTTTTCCTCTGTGAAAAGCACAATTGGGCAGAAAGAAGCTACTACCAGGTGGCAACCGGGCCATAGAACAAGCTATTGATGCTGCTGTTCGTTTCTGGCAGACTGCTTCTCATTCTGTTTTGCATAACTAAAAGAAAGGTGCAAAAGTGCAGACTGGTACTCTCTGTCTCTAGCTGACTGAAACTCCAAATTCTGTTACATAGACTGCCCACTCTATAAAATGTACTTTTTAATTATCTATCATCTTGCAAGATTACGCTATGTGGCACCCCTATGTCTTTTATATCTTTTAGGAGTAAATATATATAATGTAAAAAAACAAAAGTGCGATATAAAGCTAATTTGCTTAATAATAAACTATCTACTATTATGGGAAAAATAAAAATAAATTGGTTTAAACTGTATTAAAGGGACACAAAACCCAAAATTGTAATTTCATGATTAAGATAGAGCATGCAATTTTAAACAACTTTCCATTTTACTTTAAGTATCTAACTTGTTTCATTCTCTTTGTATCCTTTGTTGAAAAGAATACCTAGGTTGGCTCAGGAGCTGCTGATTGGTGGTTGCATGCATATATATGTGTGCATTATGTTTTTAGCTTAGTCATGTGCATTCCTGTTTGTTCAACAAAGAATAGCAAAAATAAAGTTGCTGATTAGATAATTGAAGTACTTGGAAAGTTGTTTAAAAGGGTATTCTCTATCATAATCATGACAGAAAAAAAATGGGTTTCATGTCTCTTTAAATGCTGATTCCTCACACAGCTTTTGAGCTCCTTTAAAATAACAAGCTCATCATAAAGTGACCTCTTTAAAAGGGGGATCCACATCAATGGATGTTATTTAGGTGGTAAGTGACTGACAGTTATATTTGCATATACTAAATTTTCCTAAAACCACCAAGAAGTCCACATCAGAAAGTACAAACACCTCAAATTATTCTATGTATAACAGAGTACTCTCCTGCGTATAGCAATCTTTACAGAGAGGTCCTCCTAAACTCAGCAATCTCCCCTCAGACACTAAAAGTACTCTGTTCAGATATATGGCGTTCTCAAGCCGTTTGTTGGGATTAGCCAATGTAAGCATAGCTCTGCTTTCCTTTATCAGGTTGGATTAAAAAAGGATACCTTCTTTTATTTACCAAAGTATAAGAAGTGTTAAAACTTTTATAAAATCAAATAATATGCAAGTAAATATGAGCAGTCAATGTAACTTACAATGGATTAATCCCCTTGTGGAATATTCCAAAGATTGATGAACTTAATCCTTGATAGCATCTACACATTTCCGCTTGTAAAAAAAAGCCATTATCAAGAGTGAAAATATATCACTATTGTTTACTAGGCCATTGAGAAAAATTACTAACCCAAAGATGAAATTTTACTAGCCCACTCAATGCTAAATGCAAGAAAAAACTAGCAGGTATTTCTTACCTGCTACAATGTCTTAGTTGTCCACGACTAGTAAACTAGTTAAAATATCCAGCTTTGGCAATACAAACGACTTCTTTAAGAAACAGAGGTCAGGATTGTTCACCAAAGCGTTTTAAAGCTTTACAAAATTAAATCACAATCATAAAAAATATATAATAACATTCTTCCAGAATAATAATGTTGATAATGTGTGTTACGGTACCAACAGGATACCAAGGTTAATACCAGATGACAATGTCCTGCATAGACAATCAGCAATTCACAACCCCGATCAGTTTCCCCTCAAATATGAGACCAAGCTCCACATTTCAGGTTCAAAACAGAATGACATTTATTAAAAGGCTATGCCTAGTATTTATGCAGGTCTGACCCCCCCCCCCCCAGATGGGGGTTGAAAGACTGTTGTACATTACATGGAGGGAACAAGCCCTTTGACATGATACAATAGAATTATATTACTTAAACACTTCTACCACAAGACACTCTTGGCCCTTCTTATCACTTAGGCGTTTTCTCTCTGTAGGTGATCAAACAATAGAATGCTTAGCACTAATTAAATTATAGCTGGAGCCAGCAACTTGTGTTTAGAAAATAGTTTCTTAAAGCTAAACACAGTTAACTCCTTCAGTCCTGACAGAAGGGTCTGTCACATAGCTCCCCCCTTGTGGAACACCCGGCTTGACCCTTTTGCGGGTCAACCTGGGGATGACTGGACTAGGAGGTGGTAGGCATGTCAGTTTGCCAGGATAAACCATCTGTATTGCCGTTATGAGAGAGAATTCCTGTCCATACAAACAAGGGTTCAACTTCCTCAGTGCCCAGACTAGGGCTAAACAGTCCTTCAAAATCCCATCAGCTTCTTTACGAGTTTTTTGTACCTGCTCTTTATAGGTATCCACAATCCCTTCATACTGACATAGGGTGCCCTTGAGTTGCTGCACCTCACTATGAGCCAGCATCAGCTTCTCCTCAAGTGTCGCTAAGTTTGTCTTTAAGGTTTCATGTTCCACTCACAAGCTGGTGTTTTCTGCAGTCTGTCGGTGCAGCTTGTCTAGCAGAGATTCCTGTTCTAAACGTGCTTTTTCCTCTGCACTCCTCTTCTCTCCCGCTAGCACTGTTACGTGATTATTTAACGTGACCATTTTATCCTCTACGTGACTCTTCTCCTTCATCAGCGCATTGTAACGGGACTTCCACGTATCAATAGCGGATAGAGATTTACTGAGCTCAGCATCCTGGGGCTTAGCAGCAGGTGGGTCAGTCTCTGCTGCACGGATCTGGGCACGGGTAGTCACAGGGTTAACATCAGCGGGACCCATAGGAGCGTAGGCAGAAACAAGGGGGGTCAAGTTATTTCCAAGGAGAACATCAGCGGGTAAATCCTTCATGACCCCCACATTCACAGGTCTAGCGCCCACTCCCCAATCCAAATGTACCCTGGCAACAGGTAGGCGGAACACAGTGCCCCCTGCTACCCTCACAGCCACAGTGTCTCCTGTGTGCTGTTTCTCAGACACCAAGTTCTTTCGAAGCAAGGTCATGGTAGCACCAGTATCCCGTAGACCACTGACCTCCTTCCCATTCACTTTAACCAGTTGCCGGTTATTCCGGTGGGCAGCTTGCACAAGGTCTGCCTCATGTAGGATGCCCCAGCATTCTTGCGCCTCTACGTAGCGGGCCGCAGGCTGAGAGTTACGTGGGATTCCGCTGGCGGGTCTTCTCCAGGACTGTGCTTGGTTCGCTGCGTTTAGGGGACACTCTGGTCTTTTGTGCCCTAGTTGCTTACATCCAAAGCACCGAATAGGTTGTGAGTAGCCCCGCGAATTGAACCGGGCTCTCTGAGGGTAGTTCGTGGCCAGAGGCCGTGTGGTATAGCGGTGCGCCGGGGGTTGGTAACTGGCAGCTGCTGGGGTGACTGGGGGTCTGTACGCCACTCTAGCAGGGGGCTTAGTGGTAGCAGTGTCCAGTTTGCGGGCATCCGTATACTCATCTGCCAAGCGAGCAGCTTCATGCAGGGTGGAGGGTTTACGGTCCCGAACCCACTCTCGAACTCCTGCGGGTAACTTGTCGAAGCAATGTTCCAACAGGAATAGCTGCAGCACCTCTTCCCCCGATACGGCTTGGCACCCCGCTATCCAGTGAGCTGCTGTGCGGTGCACCTTACATGCCCACTCAAGGTAGGAATCACCAGCTAATTTAACAGTGTCTCTGAACCGCCTCCGGTATGCCTCCGGTGTAACCGCATACCTGGAGAGCAGAGCCTCTTTTACAGTATTATAATCCCCGACTTCCTCATCTGGAATGGCCCGAAAAGCCTCACTGGCCCGGCCGGATAATTTTCCGGATAATATCATGACCCAGTCCTCTGCGGGTACCTTGTGTAGTGCACATTGCCTCTCAAAATCCGCAAGGTACCCATCAATCTCTCCTTCTGTTTCCAGGAAGTTTTTAAAAGCTGCAAAATTTACTTTTCTCTTTTCCACTGGGTTTGCTGCAGCGCCGCTTTGGCGAAGTAGGTTGGCCTCCACAGCTGCTATGACCCGGTCGATAATTTCCGCAGATGGGTTGGGGCCATAATGTGCCAGTCTTATTTTAACCGCCCGATCAAAGCTTGCTTCTGCGGGGGTTCTGTCTGCTATGCTGGGCCCATTTGTTCCTTCTGTCCCTGGTACTCTTTCCATCTTAGTCAGTATTGTAATAATCCCCCTCTTCCTGAGGTTACTGGCTTGTGTAGTTGCTCTTCTGGGCGATAAGGTTCATTCCGTCGCTTGCCACCAATTGTTACGGTACCAACAGTGTACCAAGGTTAATATCAGATGAACAATGTCCTGCATAGGGAATCAGCAATTCACAACCCCGATCAGTTTCCCCTCAAATATGAGACCAAGCTCCACATTTCAGGTTTAAAACAGAATGACATTTATTAAAAGGCTATGCCTAGTATTTATGCAGGTCTGACCCCCCCCCCCCCCCCCAGATGGGGGTTGAAAGACTGTTGTACATTACATGGAGGGAACAAGCCCTTTGACATGATACAATAGAATTATATTACTTAAACACTTCTACCACAAGACACTCTTGGCCCTTCTTATCACTTAGGCGTTTTCTCTCTGGAGGTGATCAAACAATAGAATGCTTAGCACTAATTAAATTATAGCTGGAGCCAGCAACTTGTGTTTAGAAAATAGTTTCTTAAAGCTAAACACAGTTAACTCCTTCAGTCCTGACAGAAGGGTCTGTCACAGTGTAATGGAAATTAGCCATTATGAAATATATTGCATCTAAATCTAATCAATAGAAAACTATTAGAAACATGGTGGCGACCATTACTTTATAGAAGCTAAAGTACTAAGGTTGTGATGTCAAATTCTTTTATATTTATGAATGTTTCTGTTTTAATGCATACTTTTTGCTAATATATAACTAAAGGACCTAGAATTGGGACATCTCAGATATAAATGGAAGGTTTAAATGAACTTTATACCACTGATTTAGACTAATAGACATGTCTGACCACAATCACTACCCCTCTCATTTCACAAGAGTAGACATGTCTGACCACAATCACTACTCTTCTCATTTCACAAGAGTAGACATGTCTGACCACAATCACTGCCCTCTCATTTCACAAGAGTAGACATGTCTGACCACAATCACTACCCCTCTCATTTCACAAGAGTAGACATGTCTGACCACAGTCACTACCCTCTCATTTCACAAGAGTAGACATGTCTGACGACAATCACTGCTCTCTCATTTCTCAAGAGTAGACATATATGACCACATTCACTACCCCTCTCATTTCTCAAGAGTAGACTTGTCTGACCACAATCACTACCCCTCTCATTTCCCAAGAGTAGACATGTCTGACCACAATCACTACCCCTCTCATTTCACAACAGTAGACATGTCTGACCACAATCCCTACCCCTCTCATTTCACAAGAGTAAACATGTCTGACCACAATCCCTACCCTTTTAATTTCACAAGAGTAGACATGTCTGACCACAATCCATACCCGTCTCATTTCACAAGGGTAAACATGTTTGACCACAGTCACTATCCCTCTCATTTCAGAATAGTAGACATGTCTGACCACAATCACTACCCTTCTCATTTCACAACAGTAGACATGTCTGACTACAATCACTACCCCTCTCATTTCTCAAGAGTAGACATATATGACCACATTCACTACCCCTCTCATTTCACAACAGTAGACATGTCTGACCACAGTCACTACTCCTCTCATTTCTCAAGAGTAGACTTGTCTGACCACAATCACTACCCCTCTCATTTCTCAAGAGTAGACATGTCTGACTACAATCACTACCCCTCTCATTTCACAACAGTAGGCATGTCTGACCACAATCCCTACCCCTCTCATTTCACAAGAGTAAACATGTCTGACCACAATCCCTACCCTTTTAATTTCACAAGAGTAGACATGTCTGACCACAATCCATACCCGTCTCATTTCACAAGGGTAAACATGTTTGACCACAGTCACTATCCCTCTCATTTCAGAATAGTAGACATGTCTGACCACAATCACTACCCTTCTCACTTCACAACAGTAGACATGTCTGACCACAGTCACTACCTGTCTCATTTCACAAGAGTAGACATATCTGACCACAGTCACTACCCCTCTCATTTCACATGAGTAGACATGTCTGACCACAGTCACTATCCCTCTCATTTCACAATAGTAGACATATCTGACGACAGTCACTACCCCTCTCATTTGCCAAGAGTAGACATGTCTGACCACAATCACTACCCTTCTCATTTCACAAGAGTAAACATTTCTGACCACAATCACTACCCGTCTCATTTCACAAGAGTAGACATGTCTAAACACAATCACTATCCATCTCATTTCACAACAGTAGACATGTCTGACCACAATTACTACCCCTCTCATTTCACAAGAGTAGACATGTCTGAACACAATCACTACCCCTCTCAATTCACAAGAGTAAACATGTCTGACCACAATCACTACCACTCTCATTTCACAAGAGTAAACATGTCTGACCACAATCACTAGCCCTCTCATTTCACAAGAGTAGACATGTCTGACCACAATTACTACCCATCTCATTTCACAAGGGTAAACATGTCTGACCACAGTCACTACCCCTCTAATTTCTCAAGAGTAGACATGTCTGACCACAATCACTACCCCTCTCATTTCACAAGAATAGACATGTCTGACCACAATCACTACCCCTCTCATTTCACAAGAATAGACATGTCTGACCACAATTACTACCCCTCTCATTTCACAAAGGTAAACATGTCTGACCACAGTCACTACCCCTCTCATTTCTCAAGAGTAGACATGTCTGACCACAATCACTACCCCTCTCATTTCACAAGAATAGACATGTCTGACCACAATCACTACCCCTCTCATTTCACAACAGTAGACATGTCTGACCATAGTCACTACCCCTCTCATTTCACAAGAGTAGACATGTCTGACCACAATTACTACCCCTCTCAATTCACAAGAGTAGGCATGTCTGACCACAGTCACTACCCCTCTCATTTCACAACAGTAGACATGTCTGACCACAGTCACTACCCCTCTCATTTCACAGCAGTAGACATGTCTGACCACAATTACTACCCCTCTCATTTCACAACAGTAGACATGTCTGACCACAGTCACTACCCCTCTCATTTTACAAGAGTAGACATGTATGTCTGACCACAGTCACTACCCCTCTCATTTCACAACAGTAGACATGTCTGACCACAATTACTACCCCTCTCAATTCACAAGAGTAGACATATCTGACCACAGTCACTACCCCTCTCATTTCACAAGAGTAGACATGTCTGACCACAATTACTACCCCTCTCATTTCACAAGAGTAGACATGTCTGACCACAGTCACTACCCCTCTCATTTCTCAAGAGTAGACATGTCTGACCACAATCACTACCCTCTCATTTCACAAGAGTAGACATGTCTGACCACAATCACCGCCCTCTCATTTCTCAAGAGTAGACATATATGACCACATTCACTACTCCTCTCATTTCACAACAGTAGACATGTCTGATCACAGTCACTACTCCTCTCATTTCTCAAGAGTAGACTTGTCCGACCACAATCACTACCCCTCTCATTTCTCAAGAGTAGACATGTCTGATCACAATCACTACCCCTCTCATTTCACAACAGTAGACATGTCTGACCACAATCCCTACCCCTCTCATTTCACAAGAGTAAACATGTCTAACCACAGTCACTACCCCTCTCATTTCACACAAGTAGACATGTCCGACCACAATCCCTACCCTTTTAATTTCACAATAGTAGACATGTCTGACCACAATCCATACCCGTCTCATTTCACAAGGGTAAACATGTTTGACCACAGTCACTATCCCTCTCATTTCACAATAGTAGACATGTCTGACCACAATCACTACCCTTCTCATTTCACAACAGTAGACATGTCTGACCACAATCACTACCCCTCTCATTTCACAAGAGTAGACATATCAGACCACAGTCACTACCCCTCTCATTTCACATAAGTAGACATATCTGACCACAGTCACTACCCCTCTCATTTCACAAGAGTAGACATATCTGACCACAGTCACTACCCCTCTCATTTCACACAAGTAGACATGTCTGACCACAGTCACTACCCCTCTCATTTCACAAGAGTAGACATATCTGACCACAGTCACTATCCCTCTCATTTCACAATAGTAGACATATCTGACCACAGTCACTACCCCTCTCATTTCACAAGAGTAGACATATCTGACCACAGTCACTACCCCTCTCATTTCACATGAGTAGACATGTCTGACCACAGTCACTATCCCTCTCATTTCACAATAGTAGACATATCTGACCACAGTCACTACCCTTCTCATTTCACAAGAGTAGACATGTCTGACCACAGTGACCACAGTCACCACCCCTCTCATTTCACAAGAGTAAACATGTCTGACCACTATCACTACCCCTCTCATTTCACAAGAGTAAATATGTCTGACCACAATCACTACCCGTCTCATTTCACAAGAGTAGACATGTCTGAACACAATCAATACCCCTCTCATTTCACAACAGTAGACATGTCTGACCACAATCACTACCCCTCTCATTTCACAAGAGTAGACATGTCTGAACACAATCACTACCCCTCTCAATTCACAAGAGTAAACATATCTGACCACAATCACTACCCCTCTCATTTCACAAGAGTAAACGTGTCTGACCACAATTACTTCCCCTCTCATTTCACAAGAGTAGACATGTCTGACCACAATTACTACCCATCTCATTTCACAAGGGTAAACATGTCTGACCACAGTCACTACCCCTCCAATTTCTCAAGAGTAGACATGTCTGACCACAATCACTACCCCTCTCATTTCACAAGAATAGACATGTCTGACCACAATTACTACCCCTCTCATTTCACAAGGGTAAGCATGTCTGACCACAGTCACTACCCCTCTCATTTCTCAAGAGTAGACATGTCTGACCACAATCACTACCACTCTCATTTCACAAGAGTAGACATGTCTGACCACAATCACTACCCCTCTCATTTCACAAGAGTAGACATGTCTGACCACAGTCACTACCCCTCTCATTTCACAACAGTAGACATGTCTGACCACAATTACTACCCCTCTCAATTCACAAGAGTAGACATGTCTGACCACAATCACTACCCCTCTCATTTCACAACAGTAGACATGTCTGACCACAGTCACTACCCCTCTCATTTTACAAGAGTAGACATGCATGTCTGACCACAGTCACTACCCCTCTCATTTCACAGCAGTAGACATGTCTGACCACAATTACTACCCCTCTCAATTCACAAGAGTAGACATATCTGACCACAGTCACTACCCCTCTCATTTCACAAGAGTAGACATGTCTGACCACAATTACTACCCATCTCATTTCACAAGAGTAGACATGTCTGACCACAGTCACTACCCCTCTCATTTCTGAAGAGTAGACATGTCTGACCACAATCACTACCCCTGTCATTTCACAAGAGTAGACATGTCTGACCACAATTACTACCCCTCTCAATTCACAAGAGTAGACATGTCTGACCACAGTCACTACAGTCTCATTTCACAAGAGTAAACATGTCAGACCACAGTCACTACACCTCTCATTTCACAAGAGCAGACATGTCTGACCACAATCACTACCCTCTCATTTCACAAGAGTAGACATGTCTGACCACAGTCACTACCCTCTCATTTCCCAAGAGTAAACATGTCTGACCACAATCACTACCCCTCTCAATTCACAATAGTAGACATGTCTGAACACAGTCATTGTCCCATCTCAGTTCACAAAATGTATGTATGACAGTCCCTATTGCCCTGCATTTTACATTTAGATCAGTCACGCACATTTAAAAGATGACACAGATTTTTTATCCCAAAAATACTTTAATATTATTATGAAGCAGCAAAATTATTTCCAAATTTATTAAAGCATGAATTAAAGGGACATACACTGAAACCAAAATATGTATACAAAGTTTTACTAACATTTAACTTCAAAGATAATCATAATTTAATTTAATCTGTTTATTGTTTTTAAATACATTTTTGATTTGGTTAATTTACTTAATTGTGGTAAAAATAATCATGGTCGGTCTTTCCGCATGCACTACAAGTGCAGATAAAACCAAGTGAAGTACAAGAATGGTTAAAACTCCCCTTTAATGAAGAACGCTAATAACCCCAGTCACTCCTTCATCATGTTCACAATGTTTTTTACAGATGGCAGTGCTTTTTACTGGGAATGAAGACTGGTACGTGTGTATTGTGGGGAAGAGACAGTGCTGCTGCCTCTATACAACTTTCTGCATACACTAAACTCTTTTATTCCCTAGTTTAGTGTATGCTTCCCCAGAGTGAGATAATACACTTTGCTTTCTTTCTAAGGGGGTGGGTATGGCTTCTGATTGCTCGCCTATACAAATGATAAAATAAATAGCCTGCTAATAGGTGAGGCCATCAACGTGAGCAAACATGCACACATGTTGGATCTAAACTACTATTTCTAATGTTATTTAAATCGCCTTCTTTGGACTACTGCAACGTTTGTATATTGCAATAGATCATTACATTTACTGTCCCTTTAAATTGATTTAACTTAAAAGGACATCAAAACCCTATTCTAATAAATGAACAGTATATATCAGTAAACTGCAAAAGATTTGCACACAAAATTATAGTTTATCACCATTTTGAATTGACATTATTTTAGCAACATTGTCATTGTTTTCTAGCCCAGGGACACACCTCTAAAAATCCTCTTAAAGGACCATTAAACTCTGCATTTCAACAACGCATTAAAAAATGTTTTATTATTGGAAATGAAACCATAATGCAAAATACATTTATTATTTATTTTGAGTCTTTTTGCTCTAAATATATCTGAAAATTGTACTTGTTTCCCTTTCTCCCAGGGAGACTTGGGTTAATATTTGTAGCTACTTTATCCATGAGGTTTTGTTTACCCCCTTCCTACCTCACATTCTCTAAACTCATTGGCTTTTTTAAGGTGGATTATCAATTTTACATCAACAATCATGATAGGAAAAGTATTCTTTGCAATAGCAGTGAGCATACATGTTAGTTTATGTGTTAATATTCTTGTGTATATATAAATATATATTTATCTTTATCTATTAGATAAATATTAAAAAGGAATGTAAACTGGTATTTGACAGTACTTAGGTTAACGGTTTCTGGCAGGAGTTGGAGAGGTTGCAGGAATCACGGCATACATTATCATATGTGGTGGAAATGCCCAGTAATCTGCACTCTTTGGGCAGCAGTAGAAACACATTTTCAATTAATTTTCTCTTGCCCCTTCTCATTAAACCCTCGAATAGCCTTGCTTAATGACATCAGAATCCCAGTGCAAAACCTGCACACATTTACTACAGGTTCAAATAAATAGTGCCAAGTCACTAATAGCCAGGCACTGGAAACGCTAACTTCCCCTACCAGGAATATGTGGTTAGACAGAACTAATTAGATGTTATTGCTAGAAGAATATGTATTCCTCAAACACAATCAGTCCTCTTATTTCCTAGATATTAGATTCTATTGGGAACAGATACCACATACCCCCTAAAGATTTCTTACCATTTTCTTTTTATAAATATCGACTGGTGAGGGGGCTCTTCTCACTTATCCATTCTTTGATTTTCATCCCTTTAACTTTTCCCCCTAACACCCCTCTCCCTTTACCCTTTTCTTCTACAAAGACACTCAGACAACATTTGTTTGTTAGTTTATTTAATTAGATATGTATACAGTATGTGATTGTGCCAATAACAGAAATGTGCATATCACACAGACTTCTCTTCAGATCAGAGACACTTGAATACCGTCCAAGTGAGACAATCTTGATATTTATTCCATATTCTTGAAACTATCTGGGACTGCAATTGATTCGTTTTCCTTGATGACTGTGGCCTTCATTGCAAAATGTTATTTACAAGAAACTGGTACATTACACTTTAGGATAACCCTATCTGATCTACAGGACACTTCAGACCACCGCAGAATATTGTTTGTAAAACAACAATGTACAATTTATGAAAGTTTATTGGTTGTAATTTAAGCTTTGTAAAATGGCACTTTTAATTTTTTTTTTTTTCAATAAAAATCTGGAAAACAAAACAAAAAATGTAAGTCTGTTTATTTAAATACCTGTTGTTATTTTTTTTTTACTTAATTAACTAAGCTGAATCAGTGTTAAACCACCTTAAAGGGATAGTCTAGTCAAAATTAAACTTCTATAATTCAGATAGAGCTGTAATTTTAAGCAACTTTCTAATTTATTCATATTATCAATTTTTCTTTGTTCTTTTAGTATCTTTATTTGAATGTAAGCTTAGAAGCCAGCCCATTTTTGGTTCAGCACCTGGGTAGCATTTTCTGATTGGTGGCTACATTTAGAAACCAATCAGAAAGCACTACACAGGTGCTGAACAAAAAATGGGCTGGCTCCCATGCTTACATTCCTACTTTTTCAAATAAAGATAGCAAGAGAATGAAGAAAAAATGATAATAGGAGTAAATTAGAAAGTTGCTTTAAATTGCATACTC